>NC_049985.1:11164781-11169768 GCF_000003815.2 Branchiostoma floridae | reverse complement strand
GTACAGAGGTGCCCTGATCATATGCCCACCCAGATTTAATAACAGTTTTGGCATACGGTACAACGAAATGTTAATGATTTTTGAAAGTTTGTGATTTTTGGCCATTTTTTGACCAAAAAAGCACATTTTTGCCTCCTGTACCCTCGTTTTACAACCGAATGACCTGAAATTTGGTGTAAAAGTGCCCTTCAATTATGTGCACATGAATTCAATAATAGTTTTTCCATACAGTACAACATAATGCCTAATATTGCGATTTTATGTCCATTTTTGGACAAAAATTGGACATTTTTGGCTCCTGTTCCCTCGTTTTACAACCAAATGACCCGAAATTTGGTAAATGGGTGCTCTAGATATTTATCCAAATGACCCATGAATAATTTTTGGCATGGAACACTTCAAAATGATATATTTGGGAATTTTCCAATGGCCAAAGGGGTCAACGACCTCAAAGCCTATTGTTGCATGAGGGAGATGGCTGAAATATGCTGTATTTGCTCTCAAGCAAATGTCGGCCTTTCTAGTTTACAAATATAGATATACTGCGGTAAAAGCGGTCGCCTCTCGAATACACTATACATTTTCTTTTAAGACGTAACTAGGAAAGACTAATACCTGAGCCCACGATATCGGGATCTGCACTTTAAAACCAAGGATGTCGACTGGAGGAGGTTTGCTAAAGTCATCTTCCCGGCCAAAGAACGCGATGTTGGTGACCATGGTGCAGAGCAGCAGCGACAGGCAGCAGGACACCCGCTGGACACGGGTGAAGGGACTGTAGGCAGGTCGTCCCACCACCGAGCACCACAGGTGACCATCATTGAAGGCCTTTATTTGGAACACAGAATAAGGTGTTATTGTATGAAAAGTATGTGTTATTGTATTAAAGTATGTCGAATCATAGGATAGCTGTATAGAATAGACACTTGTTATATTTTACTGTCTGTACCCTTGCAATTAGCCTACGGGCATGTATTTGCAAATAAATAAATAAATAAATTGTACGAATTACATCATAGGAATGGTTCGGCGATATTATTGTAGGCAATATCAAATATCTGAATGACTTAAATATCTGAAAGACTTCGCCACAAGACTATACGTGTACATGTACTTGGGAGAGTTGATTATATAGTACATTAATTAGTTATTCAGTTAAATATTTTAACGCGTAAAAGCATGTTAATAACAGATATGGTTCTTATTGTATTTCCGATAACTTAAGTGATATTTTCACTAGGCTAGGCGTAAAAACTAAAAAAAAATGGGATAAATAACCAATCCTTACATGCGCACGTGTCATAAAAGGGCTATAGTTTTTAGCAAAACATTTTTGCAACTAAAACATTATTGTGAATAATCATTTCAGGTTGTCGTACATGTATTTTGGTCAATTTGAACCCCAGGAAATGTATCATAATTGAGCACCTTGGATGTTTGTGAACTGAAGACTTGGCTAAGGGTTGATATTTGTTTGTCGGTAGCTGACGAGAGCAGGCAGTCTACCCTTCCGTTGCCTTCCTCCACAGCTAACCATCTGTCAACAGAAATTGTTTTCAAAGCGAAAGACAGGCTTTTGCAGCGGGAACAAGAAAGTATGTACCTCATGTATTACCTCATGATCAGACCTTACTCCGCATTATCCCAACGTGTCATGTATTAACATTTTCCAATTCTGATTTGCGTTTTAGACAATATCTAGAGTAAGTTTTTATCAATTACCTCTGGCACAGGAAAGAGTACTTCTTGTCGTCGCTAAGATCTTGCAGAATGATTTTGTCCAGAAACCTGTTGGTTGGGCAAAAGACGACAACAAAGTAAGTTACTGTGTACAAAAAAAGGACAGCATACAAACACTTTGGGTGTCATCATGAGTCGCCTTGTATGCTGTTTGCATGTCATTATCACGCAATAATTGCTGTATACTAGCATACCATAAGTATACCATTAGCTTTAACCGTTAATATCTTCAGCAAGTCATTAGAATATCTACATAGCATAGATTAAGCAAATGTAGAGCCGCATGAACATAGAATACTATCCTGCTGACTACACACTACTGATATCAGTCAGTCGAAAGTACTCACCATGAAGGACAAGGTCCTGTGTTGTCGTGCCACACGTGCACGGCGTGCAAGGATCCAAGATGGCGACTAGTCGGCAAGATGAAAGTGTCCACTCCTCCCTCCCTGAATATCGTGCGGTTATTGTCCTCGAGTTCATGCGGGCCAGACTTGCCCCCTTCTCCAATGAGCGTCAAAAAGACCTTTTTAAAGAGAAAAAAATTAAAGAGAAAATATGCTGTTGATGGTTGTGTGCCAAAAAGAAACGTATGATGTGTACATGTTATATTGTCAGTGGATAGAGAAGATAACGAGTCATCATGTCCACAACAATGAAAAATCACACAAGTTACTAGTATATGGCAAACAACTTTGCAATGAAAGTCGACTGTTTCGTACTCTGGCAGATGTGGAGGCTTGAGACCTCGATCCCGTTAGAACTATTATCTGGTAGAAGTGGTCGTTGAAACCGTTCTGATCTCCGCGAAGAATCGTCGCCCCAACCTGGTAAACCATATCAGACAGATGTAAGTATGGCAGTAGGTCTTAGCAATAACTCTATACCATTTGATACAAAGTACGATGTTCTTCTTTCATATCGTGATGGCTGATATAAAGGAAGCTGCATATCCAATATTAGGGGACCCATATGGCCGATTACGGGACCTGCATACCGTAACTTTTATTACTGTAGTTCGCGATTACATCTATTTAGCTTGTAGCCAAGTAGGTAAATTATGCACCAGTGCCTTTCTACATTTCTTGTAATGCCCAGATGGTTCTTGTAAATTAATCAGTTTAAAGCGTTGTCGGAAGCCCATTACAAGGCTCCCATAGGAATCAATGAAAATATACATGGAGGAATAGTACCTGAGAGGAATAAAGAGTCATTATATCGTATATATAATCCAAATGAATTAACTAAGCAGCTATCTGTCACACACACCCCGATGATATAATACCTTCTTTGAATCTTGTCTGTCTTTCCGCCGGGCCCAGATCACAATGAGGAGGTAGATCCCAACCACAACGCTGAGCGCGATCAGAACAACTGGGTTCTCCTTAAAGTTCACTAACGGAGGGAAATACATTTTACACGTGCACACTGTTACGCGAAAATTCGAGTTACGAAATGGAATGAAAACATACCACAAATGCATTGTCATTGCAAAACATCTTTCAGCTCCACAATCCTGGCCAAATTCTGTAGACTTCATTACATAATAATCATCGTCACACTCTCTTCAGCAAACCTTTTAGGATCGTAGGACATTTTTTCGATATTTTCTCTCTCTCCGATGGTGAAATCAAATATTTATTACTTTTTGGAACTTCCCTTTGCAACTATTCCACAAACTGTTTGATTATGTCTTCAACTCAGAACTTCATTGTGCAAACTGGCCGTTTGTAACCATGTTTTTTTCCGTGTCCTATATTTCCGGGGGGGGGGGGGGGGATACCAGGACTTGCGCTTCCACCAGTCAATACACTAGTATACCATTTGCACAGATTTACTGCATCTTGTCAATCATATGTTATTCTTATTTTCTTTTAATAGCGGCACCGATATAAATTGTCTTCACTTGAGTGGGCCGCTATTTGTCTGTTATTTTGCCTTTATGTGTTTGTTCAATAAAAAATAAATAAAAAAAATTCTGTAGACCACTGAAATATCTGATGTCCGTGTTTTTAATATTGATTGAGCTGTTGCTGTGATTAGATACATGTCGTTTGTTTCAACAAACATGGATGGGAGGGGTGCAACAGATGTTTGTTGTTTGCACTTACGTGTTTGAAACGCCTTGAGGATGTTGAGTTTGTTGGGCGCGATGAAGAATTGAAAGCCGGACCCGAACGCTGTTAGATGGTCGCACCGACAGTGTGACAGACTGGTGTTGGTGAGAGGCCCGGGCTGAACACATATACAAGGAATAAAAGCAAATATAACTTTAGATAATGTTATCATCCCCAAATGTTGTTTTAGAAATACTTAAGTGTGTACTTTAAATGATTTCAACATGAAAATGTACAAGAAACAGTAGCAATGATCTCTAGCGAACTGCTGATATTAGCATCCTGCCTATTGCCTAAGTGCCTAGGCCAGGGACTGGCCCCTTGCCCCCCTCCGTATTAGCATCACGACTGGAACATCAAACTTGACACCAACAATGACAAATACATTATAATGGAATAAAATACAGCATTGGATCGGCAGCCCGGGATAGAAGAGCACGGTTTGTATTCTGTTGACATGACAGAAGTTTTAACACCGTATGGTCTAACTGTTAATTTTCTCATTGCAATATGGTATTGGTGAGAATTTTCTGTTTTTACCTGACAGCCGTCTGATCTGAAGTCTTCTATTTCCTCGTTGAAGTAGAGACACTGGGTGGAGTAGATTTCAACTGTGTAGTTCAAGGTGAAGTTCTCTCCGCGATACTCAGGAGAAACCGAAGGGGTTACATCGCCTCCTTCAGTGAGCGGGACGTGCTGCACCCCTGGAATGTGTAGAAAAATATCTTTCAATAATGATTTTCATCAAAGCGTAAAACATTTTCTTGTCGTCTGTCTAGTGGACGAAAATGCATTTTTATTGAGTCCTTTTAATGAAATATACACGTGAAGTTGCATCATAACTAACATGCAGCACTACCTAAATTTAGTTATATAATATTGAGTCAGTATAGTCGAACTTGCCGAAGCTCGATTTTCTGACTTAGGGAGAAGAGATGCTGCTACAGTAAGCGTAGTTCAGTGCCTAAAAGTGGCCAATGGCCTTGCACTGAGCAAAACTAGTTAAAAAAAGAATAAGAAATATAATATCCTACAATTTCATACAAGAATTGTCATCTATCAATAGATGTTGTTTTGATACCTAGGTAGTACGTGTACTCCACGGAATCCCCTACGTCACTTCCAGGTAT
>NC_049985.1:11139580-11164681 GCF_000003815.2 Branchiostoma floridae | reverse complement strand
ACCAAGTCCACCTATCTGCTGTCAAGGTTTCTGTTTGGCCCAGCGACAAGGTGTACAGGTCGCCATCTGTATACACATATAAACATACCGTTTTTCTAATCACGTTATATGTATGTATAATGAAGTCTGTCCCATGCATGGACCATCGTGACTTAATTTGGAGCAAAACGCACCTATCCTCTATTCTTAAAAAATTATGGTTCTTTATACTGGAAAATGTGCAGGTTGTTGGCACACTGGAGCACCAAACCTGTGTGTTTATGGCACATTTTTGACAGATTGGCCGAAGAGGCTCGGTGGTCATGACTCCACCGTCGTAGTGAATATATCGTATAAAGTCCCTTACCCAAGGGCACAAGGTCGAGGCAAGGCGAGTATCGAAACCAGGACCTTTTAGGTTTCAGAGTCGAGCGCTCTACCCGTTGCGCTTCATATATTATCATTTATTCTTAAAAGCTAACTTGATACAGTTTTGGTAAGTGCAAACCTGGTAGCGGTAATGTTATATTCCTGTCGAACTCATCAATCCGGCGTGGTTCTTGCCCTTGCTTCAGGTGCAGTCGGACAGACACATTTGCCAGGTGAGGCGTCACCGTGATGTGCAGGGACTTCCCCTGAGTCGCGTTGAACTGGTGAGTCTGCATGCACAAGAAAACAATAATCTTTTACCGAAAAGGCAACGATAAGGATGTATTTTCGTCTAAGGGACAGGATGAGTTGACAGAAAAAAAGAGATGACATTGAAATGTAGGGCTATTCAGTATAACAGTAACAAACAATCGTCGTTTGGGAAATAGAGAAAACGAACAATAGGAGCCATACACGACAGAAGCAAGGATCTACTACTCACGTTTATTTATGTAAAAAATCATCAAAAAATGGCCTTTTGCTCCTGATAACGCAATGTGTATCGTAAATTTACAGGTCAGAAATATTGACATGGTAGCAGTCTTTTGATGAAGACCAGTAAGACTAACGTATCGCATATTTACCCGTATTGTGTTTTTCTTCCAAGAAGGTTCTGTCGTTCCTAGCTCAGTCATTGTTTGTTCTTTCTGAGATGACAATCGTCGGGTGAAGACCTCCACAGGGTTGGATAAGTCCCGGATCTCCAAGGGACTGCCGTTCTGCATGAACTGTAGTCCTGCCACTTCCGACTTGACATTGTCAGACGTGTCGGCGAAGGCGTAAGGATTCCGCGGTGTCTTGAAATTCTTCAAAACGAAAATGATTAATTCAGAATGAAAATCAATCAATCTATTCATGAATTAAGTACGTTGATACCATGTTGTTAATGAAACTCTGTAACTGACAATCATGCACTAGCCAAAACATTCTAAGGCGTCTTCTTTTCGAGTATATTCAAGACCATTAATCACCTACCTCTATTCCGACATCTTGTGTTTCACAGTTGTCCCCAAGCAATCTTGACAATTTTTCAACCACGAAAAACGTTCCTGATTGGTCATTTACTCGAAAAACGAGCGGTTTCTCGTTGGTAGTTGTATCACACCGCTGTTTTTCAACCGCCAAACTGAATTCACCTACAGAGAACGTCGTCGGGCTCTCTCCCGGGACCTTCTGATCTAGCACCGCAGCATTTAGCTTTCCGATCGCATCAAAGGTTGTCTGTGTGGCATTTCTGTTCTGTAATGAAACGAATATACAGACGTAAAACGCTCACATCGTTTCATTTTTACAAATGAAAAATGTTCCCGTCAGCATCAGTCCTGAAAAATCAGACTAATTAAGGAATTACTATCAACTATAGTCTAGATATTCCATGTTTCTTAGTTGCGAATAAAAAGCTCTAAGCGTAAGATACTAGTACGAAGCACATTTTGTTATTAGCATTAAAGTTTCTCCTACCCTTTTCAAGCTAACTTCCCGGGTTTCAGATGATGGCAAATCCTTGTTCTTCGTAGCCGATACTGTTGAAGCTCGAAGTATGTTCACACACGCTGTTGGGTCAAACATATATGTAGCATGATATCAGATCGTACCTGAATGAGATATTGCATACCTTGGACTAATTGATACCGGTCTTAATTTGAAGATAAGGCAAAATACACTTACCTGTCAAAAGAAATGACGCCGTCTCCTCCAGTCTTTCAGGACCGACATCTTTATTATCGGGTGTTTCAAGAAATTCTGACATCTGCAACACAGTTTGAGCAGCTCTCTCCTGAAACAAATGTCTTCCTTTAGGGTGTATATTCTGTACTTCATAGAGGATCTTTTCTATGCTAAATGTGGGCGGTATGTAAACTGTCAAACCTGTACAAATGATCGTCTCTGCGGTAGGACTAAATGATCATGGCCTCTGTCTTGAAAACAATTTTTCATTGATCTAAGTATCACCAATTCTGTCTATAGTGATAGTGAATTCCTTTCACTGAATTTTCTCCAGGTCACTCAAGTGGTCACGATGGACAAGTTTGACCGTATATACGCGTGCTATAGATGACTTTGAGTTGTTTGTGTAAACACGAACCTGAGAGTCTGGAGTAACCTGTTCCTCCGACGCTGTTGCCTGGCCCAAGGCACTTGACACCTGATCGATGTTTTCAAGACTTTGAACAGGGATTGTCGCCAGCGAGTCAATGAGTCCGTCACGTGCCTGAGAAGTATACAAAATAAGGCGAGAGCTTAAGAGCTAACGCAAAGCAATAAAATTTCTAACTAGACAAAGAAAAAAATTATCATTTTTGTTGCTTCATTAATGCAAAGCTATTTGCTGTATCGTAAATTACGTAGCAGTCAAGTTTCCGTTGATGCTAAGTGCGAATAGGCTACATTTGACTCTGCTAACACCCCACACCAGGCAACACTGACAGTAATTTGCAGGCAGATTTAGCAGTGGCATAAGATAGTATCAAAGCTTGCCAAGGAGTACTGGTATTGCCGGCCAAAGGGAGTCAGCTGGCAGATTCCCAGTGGACAGCTGATTCACTTTGCCCAGCTATACTCCTTGGCCAGCTATGATACTATCTTGTGCTCCTGGTAAATCTGCCCGATTAGTAAAACAGCACAAAGGCATGCATTCTGCAGGGTACCGTTGAAAGTGCATCGTTGCTGTAGGAGGATGTGTTCGCTGCGTTGAGAACAGAACTGAGACTGTTGGTGAGCTGCAGGAGGGCGCGACTGTCTCCAGTATCACGGAGCTTGTCCAAAGTTTCGTTGAGGCTGCTCAGCACCGCTTCCGTCTCTTCCACATTTGGTGGATGGACCTTTCAGCAGAAATATGGATTAACATATTTTTGTAATTTGGCGCTAGTGAGATGCATATTTGTCCATAAAAACACCGTGATCATCGTAAGTTAAGTTCAAGTCGAGCTTCAAACATCATCAGTCGACTTAGCTGGCTTGACTACCAACCATTCAACAAACGATCCTGACGAAATTAACCCTATTCAGACCGGGCTTTTCAGGCCCTGCACTTCTAAGTCCTATATGAATGAATGAATGAATGAATTTTATTAACGTGTCATGCGTTAGAACGCCCAGCCCACGTGGGCTTATAAGACACACACAATACAAATCATAATTGAACAAAGGATATTATAACATAAAAGAACGTCAGGAGCATAATCGGTATCGGGTAGCAGACCAGATATCAAATCATATATATCCTATAAGTCTAACACGACGTGCCGTAGGGCCACCAATGATATTGACATAATATCTGACATGTAGTTGACGTTTGACGTTACGATGACGTAAAATGACGTAATTATGACGTCATCAATTTGATTATATTGGCCGGACCCATGAAAAAAGGGTATTCTCAGAAAACTTCAAGTTATGCTACAAAAATGCAACAACAATTGCGGATAACAGAATAATAATGTTTATTACGACTTGTGTTGCCAATAGATAAATCAATGACGTCAAAATGACGTCATAAAATGACGTCATGCACATCTAAGATACAAGTTGGGCTCCGCCATATTATATCCACCACCTTGAATTTTAAAAAATCCTTTTTTGCAACAAATAATCAGAAAGGGAAATGGAAATAGACCTAGAATTATTCATTCATTTGGATGGTTTTTGATGAAAAAATACCAAGTAGTTACATATTTTAATAGATAATTAGCTTGTTATTCTTGATCTGGCCATACGGTCCGCCATCTTGGATTTTGGGCTGATAACGTCAGCAAATTAGCATAATTTATGCATATATAATTATGAAAGAAATGCGAAATAACATAAAATTTTATTTATGTAACAAAATAGCAGTAATATAGCAAATAAATGTAAAAATACATTGTTAGAACCAAAAATAGTGATTTTTGGCAAAACTGCCTGTCAACAAACGGTCGCCATGGCAACACGAAAAAATGGAAAAGTTGTCAAACTTCGTCAAATTGTTGCCAACAATATTTTAGGAAAACTCACAAAATTTGGTGGCTCTAGCGTATAAGTCGTTCTGGCGTTATAGGACAGCCGCTACGCCACGTCGAGAGTTCGAGGCTTTTTTATTTTCCTTCCGCGAGAGAAAGTAGTCCGTTCTATGACTTCGGGCGTCAACAGCCCCTACAAGAAAGCTTATCGCAGGAGTACATTACCGTTTATCTTACTAATGTCAAGTTATTTACAATATTTTAGACTCATTTGTTATCTCTGTGGATTTTTGAACCGATAGTTCATCGTTTTCCCGTCAATATTATAATACGGCCCGAAATCTCGTGATTTTCGTGTAATTTCCCCTCATATTTTTGCATTTTGCCGCTTGCAGAGGCAAAATGCCTTGTGGCCAGAGTAGTCGCCGTTGTGATGTTGTGATGTTGAGATGTTGGAATGTTGGAATGTTGGAATGAACGGACCTGTTCAATCCATGCCGAACATTTGTATACCTGTTAAAACGGGTGTTTCATCAACATGTTCGCTCTAGCGCAGTGGGAAAAGTTGCGCATTGTAAACCAATGTACCGGGTTCGATTCCAGGGAGGGAATTTTTTTCTTTTTTTACATCCATTAAAATACTAATTTTTACATCCATTGGGCCACACTAATTTATTTCCTTGGTTCACGGATTCGCCGCTTCGTTTTTTTGCCTAATGGAAATAAAAATAATAAACTTAAAAATTACCCGCAACAGGGCTCACTCAAAAGCAGGCAATGTGTAGTGAAATTTGCTGCAGTTCACGCAAATGTTAACAGGTGGCGTCTAGATGCAATGGTCACATGATGCAAGTTAGCCAATCACACACCATTATTCTACAGATGCAAATTCAAGCAAGTTTACAAGAAGTTTTTTGCGACGCTGAAAAACTTTGGTACTAGGTAAGTAAATTTAGTCCCTTAAAAGTTATTTGTGACAATGAATGTCATTGAGAGAGTTTGTATTGTGTGGAAAGAATATCTATTTCAACTGGGTATAGATAGAAGTAGAAGTGGAGTCGCCAAGATCTTCCGTACAGCACTGAGGTGGGTGGGGGGCGTATTTGAAACTCTGGATTTTGGATGTTAAAATCTCGTCTAACTTACAAAAATAACCTAAAATTGAACTCAAAAGAGGCTATCAGACCTTTCTATAGCATGGATGCTACGTAAGAAGGCCTCCCTGAGCCTTTATCACAAAAGGATGGCAGTAGATTCTGAAACTGAAACTGGATTGTAATCGATCTGTGATGTATTCAACCTGTCTCTTCATGTGACTTTCGTGTATTTAAATATGGTAAATTAGTACGTTACCCAAGTAGAACTCGTTTATTTTTACAACATACTTTGCCAGTGTACAAAAAATTTTATCAATTATCAACATACTAAATCAATTTTTTTTCTTCTTTCAAACAGATGAAGCGTGGAGCCTGTACATGTGCACACAGATTTTGTAATGGTCAAAATTTACCATGGAAGCAACAAAATATCTGATGTGGTACAGCTGGTCAAGGGAGATGAAACTTTTGGAGATATTTTCACAAAAAGTTTGCCTACATCATCAGATCCTAATAGTAATGACAACTACAGCTCACTCAGATCTCAAAACACCCATGTCTATATATAAATATCTGAAGTAAAAAGTACTTGATGTTGACACAGTTCTGTCTTTCTGTGACATGTTGTGCTAGCCATGTGTGAGTGCAAGTAAAAAGTACTTGATGTTGACACAGTTCTGTTTTTCTATGACATGTGGTGCTGGCCATGTGAGAAGGCAAAATATCTGAAGTAAAAAGTACTTGATGTTGACAGTTCTGTTTTTCTATGACATGTTGTGCTAGACATGTGTGAGTGCAAGTAAAAAGTACTTGATGTTGACACAGTTCTGTTTTTCTATGACATGTTGTGCAAGCCATGTGTGAGTGCAAGTAAAAAGTACTTGATGTTGACACAGTTCTGTTTTTCTATGACATGTTGTGCTGGCCATGTGAGAAGGCAAAATATCTGAAGTAAAAAGTTGACACAGTTCTGTTTTTTTATGACATGTTGTGCTAGCCATGTGTGAGTGCAAGTAAAAAGTACTTGAAGTTTACATCCTTCTGTCTTTCTTTGACATTTTCAAATGATACTGTAGTCTCAAATGCCTATTTCTATATTTTTTTCGCCCTCTCGCCCCATTTTTTTCAGGAAAAATCAGTGAACCAAGGAAATAAATTGGTGTGGCCTTAAAATACTAGTTAACAATACTTTTGTATAGAACATTAAAACTCACCTTTGCAACTGTTCTACTTCTGCATTTTTCGCTGTTGGGATGTTTGAATGAACGAACCGTGAGACGTGCAGTACTCTGCATATATGTCGTTCTAACTTTCCATAAAATGCCCATACAACATCTATATCACAGAATTACACAAGAACAAACTGATTTTCTCGAAAATAACTGCATACTCTATGACAAAAGGTTTCACTAAACATATTCATTTTCATATTTCTGGACATAAAGTCATTTGCATATTTGTGAATCTCTCCATGGCCATGCGACAATATCAGGTTTAGTTACTCTGTTCTATTGACATTCTAATAACTAGAAAAAACGTTCACACGCGCAAACCTTGGCAAAATGCCAGCTTTTTTAAAAGCACTTGTTTAACTGTTGTAGATTTCAAACCAACAGGAATTTGGGACCACAAGAAAGAGCAAACATTGTAGTTTAATTTCTGTCGGTATAAGACTCATCATAGATTTTTAGGGCGTAATGCAAATGCCGTCAATCCGCGCGGAGTCATGTCATAATTGTGACTCCAGAATAGAACGCGCCCGATTTGACTTTTTCAGTAATTATCGACTCTGGACAGGTCTTCGTCCCACAGGTCTTTGACCGGAACCAAGTTAACAGTGATCCCCCGTATATAAAGTCCAACTTTCAAGTTGATATGCCAATCCGGATGATATAAATATAACTTCAAAAGTTCTAACTGACTACCGTAGCGAACCGCGCGCCGTTTTGGGACAGTTCTACGTTCCATGACCCCGGGGCGTTGGGACTACTTACAAGAAAGCCTGTTGCTTGAGTTTACAACTATGTATATTCAACATTTCATCGCATATACAACTTTAACCCTCATCCGACCGTTACATTTTTACGACGAATCTGACCGTATGGGGTCATTTTTGACCCCATTTTGTTTTGCTCATAGACATATTTCTGCTGGCTTATTTTGTCATTTCTATGTATTTACTGTTTCACTAACCTATGAAAAATATTTTGACAAGTTTTGGTGTCAGTAGTTATTACTCATTATCATAATTTATGCAGAAAATGAGGAAAACCCACATTTGCTCTGAAAATCTACCATACTAAACTTACTTATTAATAAAACAATGTTTTGTTTTATCAATTTCTAAACAATAATTGTGGCGATGCAATAATGCTGATAGCATAATAATGTTATTTAACAAGAGAAAATACAATATTTGTGAAAAGTAACGAATTTATTACTTAATTATGCACCATATTCCGCCATCTAAACACATACATACAATAACTCGTGTCTATTTTCCCGCAAAGATCTTTCTTGTAGGTTCCTTCTGCACATTCTGTCCATATATTGTTTTTTAATTAATTAGAAACATTTTCACTTTCATTAGCATAGGTAATTAGTGCGTATCATCATAATTTATGCAGAATGTCGAAAAACTGTGTTTTACACTAAAATACTAAATTACTTTCAAAATATGTTTACTCATCTAAGCAACTATAACCTGTTGCTGCAATAGCAATAATGAGGAATGCCTTTTATTTTGTTGAAATATCTTCATATTTATGTAATTAATGATTCATAATTGGCTGGGGTCATTTTTGACCCCACCGAACAAGACACAAACTTTCAAGTATAGCTTATACAATAATGGGCAAAACTCGGCGAAAAATTGGTAGATGTTGTAAGACATGTATACAAACAAATTCATGGACGGATTTTTTCCTCTGATGAAAAATGTTGCTGTGGCAGATTGAAATATACGCCTGGGGTCAAAAATGACCCCATACGGTCGGATGAGGGTTAAAGCTTCTCACTTCACTCCTTTGGATTTTTAACAGATTTGTCTAGCTGTATCCATTTGATTTTATAACCTGAAATCAGTTGATTTTAGTGCAATTTCCACCGCTTTTTTTTATCTTGTGACAGATTTGAAAATAAACGGAAAATTTAGTGCACAGAATAGTCCGAATTCTCTTCTTTCAGCCGGTATATGTCATACTATCCATTTCGTGGTAGTAATAGGCTTTTTTCCCAATCACGCGAGGGCACCTCATCAGAGGCATTCAAAAAAGAACGCTTCCGCCCTTGCGTCAACGCCCGTTCTACGGAGCCCGCGCCAGACACGCACCGCCGTATTTGCGTCCTAGTTGCCGTAAGACCAATGTAGCATTTGCTAATTCAGTCCGTCTCAACACTGTTTTATTCCGTATGCGTCCTCTGACAATACTGGGGATGTGCATCGGTACCGCAACTTGTGTTAAAAAGGCAGCTGTACTCGAATCAGCTACACCAACAACTTGCAATATTTACACGTAAAACAGTCGATAAGGTGACCCCGATAGACATGGACTTTCAAACCTTTCCAAATTTCAAACCAACAGGATCTTTACATGAGTTGTAGTCGAAGATTCGACAAAGATAATTCACTAGTCATTAAAGATAGAATCGAGGGCGTAATGCAAATGCCGTCAATGTGAAATTCGTCGAAATTTTTGCCCCGTACGGCACCGCCATTTTGCTAATTTTACTATGTAACAAATATGACCATGAAAGTAACTTTAATTGCCGTAAAATCCCCCCAAAACGGTTTATACAGAGAGCACATGGTGTTCCCTTCTTGTACATACAACGTAATCTTTGTAAAATGGCCGCCAAATAGGTTTAAAACAGCTGTTTAAGTCGGGTGAAATTTCATCCAACTGTCACGCGACAAGCCTTTCCTTAGCAACGACGTTGCTAGGGACCGCGGAACACTTCGAACTGCAAATAAAAACGGTTCGATTCGTGTTCGATTTACTACGTGGCTTGGCGGCTGAGGACATCAAAGTTTGCGCAGGCCTCAAAAGCCCCCCCCCCCCCGGTCTGAATAGGGTTAAACTCAGTCAACTCTTCTGTGTTGAGTTTTTTCCACATCGATAAACCCGAACCATGCATGTGAGAAAGAACCTCCAAAAGAACTTGCCCTTGTATGCTTGACACTTGATCTGATTGTGCAGAATTAGCAAATCCTCTAAGACTTGGAAGCAAAACTCTAAACATCAGAACTTCAACGTTACCTGCGCATTGATATTCCTGATGATTGTTGTTGCGCCCAAAGCATCCGACACGCGAACTTCTAACGTGATGTTGAAGTCGCGAAGTTCCTGTCCAGCTGGGAGCTGCCGAGGTGGAAATCGCCTGGTCTGCAGTAAAACCAGAAACATCATTAACTGTATAAAATAATATTTCAAATAACACTCATCCTACAGCGTCTAATCCACTAAAGTCACACTAAAACAACTAGACTTTGCAAAACACACCACATAGCTACTATTGACGATAAAGCGTCACATGGCGGAAACTACTGGAGAACTGGTCGAATTGTTTCCAAATACAAAAAGTGTGGCAATTAAAATTATTGCCATGGCGACGGTTTTATTGTTTATAAATATCAAGGATTGTTGCTATTAATGGGTTTTAATAGTCGTATTCCATTCGCCTGGCGATTAATGTTTAGAGAGCATTGCTGTCAAAAGGGGTTCTCTTGTGAGTGAAGGGTGAACTAATAATGTAAATGCTACTCATCAATTTTACAAATCAGACCCTCATTTACATAAATCATATCAGTTGATCATCTTCTCTAGCTAAATAATAATATGCTAGAAATATCAAAGTCTTAGCAAAGAAAGATATTGTAGTCTTTTCTGATAATTTATGTAAATGAGACCCTAATTTACTTGATGCATGTCTAATAACGTTCAAATATCGTAGTTGCCAAATGTTGCAAGAATGAAATTATCATCATCAATCACTTTGATATTATAACAATTTCTCAATGATTATGCAAATTAGATAACAATTTGTATTATTTTATGTCTATCTATATTTCTCTATTTTTAAATTACATATGCTATATGTTTGACTGAGTGCCCTATTACGCGGCTATGAATTGATAACTGATGTAGAGTCATACGCGCACGTACGGTCATGGTCCGGATGCGGCGCACCACTTAGAGCAAGTCACACATGTTGAACTAGAGTTCCACGACCCCATACCTTCGTCATTAATTATGCAAATAAGGCTCTCATTTCCATAATTTATATAGCTTGATCATCTCCTTCACCAAACAGACGTGCGCAATATATGTTAAGAAAGAAGGATTTTGTCGCTTTTTCTGATAATTTATGCAAATAAGGACCTCATTTGCATAATTAATGTTCAACGATGTTCACCTGTACATAACTTCTAAATGCTACAAGTATGACATTCCCGCCATTTACCACAATGACATGAAAGCATTTTCTCGTTAATTATGCAAATTAGGTCTTTATTTTGCATAATATATATCTATCAATATTCTCTTTTTAAGTTACAAAGGTCACATGTTGCAATGGTCCTATAATTGAACTGAGCATGTTTAGACGATTTTCCAATTAATTATGCAAATTATCTTTATGCATAATTGATATGGAATTATATGAAGCATCACGTAACCTATCCACATACTAAAAATCATAACAATCCGTCAACCCCTTCTTGAGTTATTCCCTTTCAAAGTCTGACACTAAACCTGTCCTGCAGTTCCAAAACAAGCCGCTAGGGGGCCCAAAGCTATACCACTTACTCACGGCATCAAGAGCTGTCTACCACTTAAAATTCATAGCCGCAGCATGTCCAGAACTCGAGATATCAAACCAGGAAGTTCCGCTGCAGTACCGTTTAACAGGCCGCTAGGGGACCCAAAATCTAATCGTTTCGAGGTCTCAACAAGACCTACCCACATACTGAATATCAATACAATCCACCCAGGCGTTCTCGAGTTATGGTGGTCTTCTACAAACACACACACATACAAACGCTACCCAAAATATAACGTTCTTTAATGGCGAAGTTAACTATCACATCGCTATCTCACAACCCCACATGTTATACATCGTTTAAGCTCAAACAATGCTTGTTTCAAACATTAGTTTGCATTTTTGAAACAAAGATATCAAGGGTGAAGAAGGCCACCAAACTTTCCAAACTCCAAACGAACGAACCCGGAAGTGATTTCCACGACTCACGGGTCATTTTCCGAGGAACATATTTCAACAATCCTTTATCCCCTGTTTCAAAAGTTTACATTTCTATGACCACCCTACTACATACTACATTTCTGGTACGTTTGAAGTCCTAGGCTTTTCTCAATTTTGCACGGCGATCAATCGAAAATCGCCTCGCGAGAATACACTGCTGTGCACACCGCCACACGTATAGTGCCCTGCGACTGGAAAGCATACCCGTGGAGGTAATGGTTCAGTCCGGCATGATGCGCGGCAAAACCCGGAAGTGATTTCCACGACTCACGGGTCATTTTCCGAGGAACATATTTCAACAATCCTTTATCCCCTGTTTCAAATGTTTACATTTCCATGACCACCATACTACATACTACATTTCTGGTACGTCTGAAATCCTAGGCTTTTCTCAATTTTGCACGGCGATCAATCGAAAATCGCCTCGCGAGAATACACTGCTGTGCACACGTATATGTGCCCTGCGACTGGAAAGCATACCCGTGGAGGTAATGGTTCAGTCCGGCATGATGCGCGGCATGATGCGCGGAAAAAAATTCCTGACATTCCTGTACAGTTTTTAGAATTCTTTGCGAACGGTCACACACTATACTATTAGGCTCGCCCATCAGGCGTCGCCAATAAATACTAAAGTAGGGGGCTAGGGTCTACGTTATAAGATTAGCTCAGATCAGTTGCGATGTGCATCAAGAATATACTCGGTAGATATATCCAAATAGATGCTGGCCAACGTAACTAAGGGACGGATATATATAGTCATTACAGTCTGCGCAACATGAGAAGACATGCATATGGTAATGTACCGTTCCCGTATGAAGTAATGTGTAGGCGGTGTCGTCACTTCTTTCGTTGTTAAAGTAAAGACTGTAAACCAGAGGTTGGTCATCATCATGTACTCCTGAGGAAGACAAAAGAAATCAATCCCAATTATGCATGCTACTAATATTAAATACTTAAAAAACGATTTTTTAAAAATTAGCTCATTTGAGAGGGGGGCTACTTTACCTTCGCACCAAATGTGAAATGGCGTTATTGTTGAAACACCTGACAAAGGGCTGACCACACATGATCCAACAGTAGGAGGTTCGTTGATGCTGAAACTGTATTCAGAAAAACCGATTCCCCAAGGTTCGACATTGGACGTCACGTCTACCCTAAAGGTGTAGCTTTCTCCTGCCTAGAATACAAAAAGGTGATTCAATCCATTAGCTAAACTGATTATCAACGTACTAAGTCAACAAAGTATGTTAATGATGACAAAGTCATGTAGAGTTAAAGTACCTCAAAAATGTTGCTGCGAACCACTAAGTTCTGTGACGCGTTTCCCGTTGTCGTACCAAAGTTCCAGTCAATGCGTTTTTCTCCCTTCAGAGTCCACTGATATGTAGTGCTTGTTCTTGGACAGTTGGAGCACTGGGTCAGGAGAACTAGCCTCTCGGATGGGCTGGCTTTGGCTTCGCAGTTTGCATCACACCTAAGAAATAAAAGATACGTATGCCTGACTCATCACTGAAGGTCATTAGGTATCTAGTAGACACTCAGTAACATAATACAGACACTTAAGAACGGTGTGAGACGTACTTCACTCTTGCTAGATATCCAGACTTGATTATTCATGACATTTATTTAGCCCTGAATAGTACTAGTATTTTATTGTGAATTAATGTGAGGAATGCTATCACATTTTTCTCTAGTAGACACAAAGTTGGTCTAAGACCGATTTATTGTGTCTATTAGTGAAAAAAAAATGTAATAGCACCTCTTTATCATATTAATTCACTAGTAAGAGGTAAAAGATGAAAAAGTATGAGGTAGGAGATAACGTCTATAGTTGACAAATATGATAACACCCTCTATCACATTAATTCACTAGTCTATTTTTGTACTAGGGATCTTCTTACTTCAAAGTAGCTCTCCTGGTTTTAGGCAACAAGAAGACAAACAAACATCGCAGTTGTATGATATAGAATGACGTCTTACCGAATGGCGATGTTGAAGACAGTTCCGTTTTGTAATGTGACAGACTGTGAAGTTTGGGAGGAGCCCCTCCCGCCAAGGCTGACATTGACAGTGAATATCAAGACGTCGGAATCGTCAGGAAATGACGTGGTCTGAAGTTCATGCACTGCACTTTCTCTGCCATCTGGGAATATATCGATGCATGCTGCCCCTACAAAACATGTCATACAATAGCAATCACATTTTAGTTCTACAGTCGGTACTTTGAACACTGTTCTCCGAAAGTTACCGATACAACAAACAGCGTCGTTCTAAAGGTACCGATCGTTACGGCCAATATACACGTACCATGCATTATCAATTGAAGTTGACACTCCAATTTCACATACTATATATGCCATCCTCATATTGTTCAGCAACAAATGGCTCCAATCTGCAATTCAAATCTTTCGTAAAAATAACAACAATCTCCTTCAAGAGTAAGAAACTTACCACGAAGCGTTTCACAGATCCACTGAAAAGTGAAATTCCGGTAATCGTCGATGTACTCATCCGGATCATAGGACTGTGATGCGTTCAGTATCAGAACCCCCTGTCGACTGACAGACTTAGCAGAGCCACCAGCTATATGCGCCACTGGTGGAGATGGTGTAACAATAACCCACTGTCTTTGTACCTCTGACTTTTTGTTTCCAGTATTCGAGAATACCATGGTAGCGTTCAGCTCAACAATAGTGGAGCCGTAGCATAAGGTGTTTCCTGGAAGTGTGATATCTTGCGAATCACGCACGACTTTGTTGGGAAAGTCCAGTAGCTGCACTACGTTCCCCATTGCCTTTTGTTGGAAAACGCTCCATTGGTACGTAACGCGGTAGGTCTGGTTGCAGACGACGTGGATGCGGCTCCGTATGGTGAAGGATGTACGCCGCGCGATGTTCACTGCTGAGGATTCACTGCTCCCTCCTCCAGATAGGCTGATATCAGGGACGCAATCTGTTGTCAAAGAAAATCGATCGCAAGAAAAGTAGATGGAAAACAGGTTAAACAAAATAAAACATCAGTCCATGGTGTTCATCGCAAACATGCTTACAGCTTAAGTGTCATACATGTATAAAAGACAGGCGTGTGGATGGCTTTTAGTACATCAGAAACGTAGTTTAGTTACTATGCAGACCAAATGAGGTTACTAGTGTGAAGCAAATAGCGTCGGCTCATTTATTACAGTTTTTTTGCAAGGTTACTAGTCGTTTCGTCCGAGTAGGTATCCAAGTTTATGATGAAGTGGTCTCAGCACTGGCCGACAAAGGAGAAAGACAAAAACGCAATTTGCCAAAAGCGGTATCAATAAAAAGAAGCAACTGACCACCGCATGTGGGCTGTATGCCGGACCAGCTCTGGTTAGCCTGGCACGTTCTGTTTTCAGAACCGATCAGTTCGTAGCCTTCATTACAGGAAAATGTTACTTTGTCTCCGTACAGATGACCTTCGGTCCTGATGCCGTTGTTTGGAATTGGTAGCTCTTGGCAGGCTTTTCCTAGAAAAAGGCAGAAATTCAAATTGATTTTAGTAAAGATAGACTACGCGCTACTATGGTAAAGAGATTCAAAGAAATCATGTCAGTCCGTTACAATAAGTACATGTATCCTTTGTAAAACCGCTAACTGCTTTACTTGAAAACTAAAAAAACAATATCAGGGGAAATAGGAACTATCCTACTGCTGCATGTCGGCTGTGTGCCGCTCCACGTCTGGTCCGACTGGCAGGTCCGTTCTTCATCACCACTGATCTCGTATCCAGGGTCACAGTGATAAGTAACGACGTCTCCATAATAACTGCCACCGCTGGTGCTGCCATGCTCAACAGGCAGTAATGGTGAGCAGGGCTTTCCTGGAACATAGCAGTTCGATGTCCCAACTTTGACAACAGCGAAGATATCAAAACGAACACACGCTGTATTGTTGTTAACCTCTAAAGTCATTTGGGAATCGACCACAACAGCACGGTTACTACAAAGAGTCTCAGAGTAAATACTTACTGGAGCAATTGGGCTGTGTTCCCGACCAGCTCTGGTTAGCCTGGCACGTTCTGTTTTCAGAACCGATCAGTTCGTAGCCTTCATCACAGGAAAACGTGACCTTGTCTCCGTACAGATGCCCCTCGGTCCTGCTGCCGTTGTTTGGAACTGATAGTACAGGACAGGCTTTTCCTAACAGAAATCAAATTACCTTTAGCAAGGAACGGTTTTGCGCTAGTACTAAATGCTACAGAGACTGCATGACACTAAAGACGCCATGTCTTCCGTTACAATAAGTGTCTGTCATAAAATATCTTAACGTCTTCACTTTGAAAATATCTACAAACTCCGCAAAACTTTATCATAAGAAATAACGAAATAAGAAGTAACCTACGGCTGCATGTCGGCTGTGTGCCGCTCCACGTCTGGTCCGACTGGCAGGTCCGTTCTTCATCACCACTGATCTCGTATCCAGGATCACAGTGATGAGTAACGACGTCTCCATAATAACTGTCACCGCTGGTGCTGCCGTGTTCAACAGGTGGCAGCGGTGGGCAGGACGTTCCTGGGACATAGGACGTTTGGTCTTACAACTTTGACAACAGCAAAGATCTAAACGAACACAGTCTGTATTTGTTAAACTCTAAAGGCAATTAAGAATCGACAACAACACAAGCTTGCTACAAGGACGAGAGTAAGTACGTACTGGAGCAATTGGGCTGTGTTCCCGACCAGCTCTGGTTAGCCTGGCACGTTCTGTTTTCAGAACCGATCAGTTCGTAGCCTTCATTACAGGAAAATGTGACTTTGTCTCCGTACAGATGGCCTTTGGTCCTGCTGCCGTTGTTTGGCACTGGTAGTATAGGGCAGGCTGTTCCTAAGGGAAAGCGAAAGATCAAGACAATTGGTAATGAGCGAATACAGCATATTTCAATATTCCAATGCAAAAAATCTACTGTTCCATATCAAAATGTTGCAGAAGTTGACCTATTCCACACCTTCACCCCACTCCAAAATTGATTTTTAAAGCAAGTCCCCCCATACAAGAAAGAACTCTTCTTAAATACCACTATCTATGCAAAATGAACCGGTTTATGTGGCCCATTTGGTAATTTTTTTTAAATTAGCAATTTTTGAATAATGTACACCAAGAGCAAGTCCTGTAGGCACATACTGCACACACCATCATACGAAATGCCAGGTCATTTGATTTTGATATAAAAAGACATAGGAGACAAAAGTATATATTTGTATACCAAAAATGGCAAAAAAATTAACAATTTACACGCAATGTATGCCTGAAGTGAAAATAAAGTACATTTGAGCACACGTCCTACACATTTTTATCCCACATTTCAGGTCATTTGGTTTTAATTCAAGGGGAATATAGAGCCAGAAATATACGTTTGTTGTCAAAAATGGCCCCGAATCCCAAAGATAACTATTTTTGGAAGTGATATATGCAAAAAGTGCTGATAGTTTCCTGTGGGTGTATGTCCAATGCCCATCTGTATCAAATTTCAGGTCATTAGATTAACGTTACACACTCGTTCTCATTGACATGTAACAAATGGCGTTTTTTGTTCGAAAATAAATTCGCTTATTTTTCAGTGAAATCGACCAGTTTGGTTAGAAAAATGCCTCTTTTAACCATAACCAAAAAATGGCAACTCATTTATTTCTGACCAATTAGTTATGTCTTACAGGACAGGTAACAAACGTTACCGGTAACGTTTATTACAACAGTAAACTTTATCATTTTTTCTTCTAAATGATTAACATTATTGGTTACATCATTTAGATATAAGTGGACTTCCCTAGGGACATTCAATTAAAAAGTGGGCAATATTTTTACACCATGTCAGATACAAAACTGCAAAGGTAACGTTTGTTACATCATTTCTGTATCACATTTTGTTAAGCAAGATGGGATACAAATGGCGATCAACGACCTTTTCATGTTTCTTTAGAAAGCCAGAAAAACTATAAAGCGTCACAAAAACGGCCATTTCTAATCTTATACGTGGATAGTATAATATTTGCCATGAAACAGTTATTGTCATAACATTATCACAGGAAATAAGAAGTAACCTACGGTTGCATGTCGGCTGTGTGCCGCTCCACGTCTGGTCCGACTGGCAGGTCCGTTCTTCATCACCACTGATCTCGTATCCAGGATCACAGTGATAAGTTACGACGTCCCCATAATAACTACCACCGCTGGTGCTGCCGTGTTCAACAGGTGGCAGCGGTGGGCAGGACGTTCCTGGGACATAGCAAGTTCGGTGTCACAACTTTGACAACAGCAAAAAGATTTGCAAAAGTAAACGAACTCCATACAGTCTGTATTGGTTACTGAAGAGATTTCATAAAGGATTTGCTACTACGACGATGCGAGAATGGTAAGAGGGCGAACGTAAAAACTTACTGGAGCAATTAGGCTGTGTTCCCGACCAACTCAGGTTAGCCTGGCACGTTCTGTTTACAGAACCGATCAGTTCGTAGCCTTCATCACAGGAAAATGTGACTTTGTCTCCGTAAAGATGACCCTCAGTCCTGCTGCCGTTGTTTGGGACTGGCAGCTCTGGGCAGGCTCCTAAAAAAGAGTAAAATCCATTAAAATAAATTTAACGAAAGAGTACTCACAACAAAGACTTAAAGACATCATGTACGTCCGTTACAATTCATAGAAAGCGTATGATTGAAATCAATTCTAGTAAGGAAAGACTAGCATGCGCAATTACTATGGTACATATGGCATTTCTGTGTCAACTTTTTATACTGAAAAAATGTATGAAGAGATTCACGGAGTATGCTATCGCAGGTACACCATACGATGCATGTGACCAGGGCTTTGCTTTGAAAAAAATCTGAAAAGTCAGTGGAGGGCAGAATGTTCTTGAACATATCTGTTTGCTTATTCTCACTTCATAAATGGCTTGTTTTGGACAATGTTGAGGCATTTGGGCACATACAGAAAGGCTGGAATTGAATAAAAGAATAACCTACTCTGTTTACTTCAAACGTTACAGTTACCGTATCAGGACCGTGGCAGAAAACCCACATAACGAGCATCAGTAGGATTGTCCAGTAGCTTTGTTTCAGTGGTGTTCCTGTCATTACTTCCATAGAGGTCTAAAATCATTGACGGTGATCGTAGAGCTCTACCAATTTCTGGCAGGTGACGTGAACCATGTCTGTTTACATTCACAGGGCGTGGAGCTGCAAGCAATAGTAACACCTACCATTACACGAGGCGCCATCAATGCAGGAGCACAGCACGTTCCTGGGAGTTTCGATTTGGATCACCATCCTATCAGCTATTCCAACACCAAGTCCTGGATGAAGTAAGGTGATAGAATTTTATACAATATAGGACCATATAGGAGAGTTAATCTTTGGTACAGATCAGATGCATGTGCTAGTTTGAATTTATTCAAAGCATTTAGTGTGCATATCTAAGACGTTGAGACAATATTCAAAGCCACATTTAGATATTGGGCGAACCTTGATGAAAGTTAACGGCTGATGCTTCCCGAGCAAAGAGGATGTAAGGTAGCTCGCTGTTAGAAGCTTGCTCAAATGGGCAGGGGCCGTCCGGACCAGCGTCGGCCACTATCAGCCAACCACGGTCATTTTCACAGCCACCCCAGTTGCGATTGATGTAAAAAGACCTGTAACGAACAAAGCCGTGTAGCACAACCAATTCTCCGTTTTCTCTGGACACACCAACAAAATACTACAAAAAAATAAACAAAATTTTGCATTTTTTTGCAAGACAGAAATGTATTTAATATATATTTTGTTTTTGGCTTACGATTTACCTTCGAACGCTCTCCTCCCCTTCGATTGAGAAGAAGTTTTGAGGCTCGGTATTGATGTCGTTCCAAGGAGATGATAGCAGACGAGGTTTAGAGAACCAGTTGAACCTGTCGGTGTTTGTTCCATTAAAGAGCAGTTCTACATTTCCCGAGGAAGACTCCAACACAACCTTCACCTATAAATAAGGCAATTATTGTAGTTCTTATTCTTCTCGATAAAAGCTAGTATTTATTTTTTAGCAATTCTGCTTATGGAAAACATTTTTTTCTGCTTCAAGCAAGGGCTCTTTGTCAAAATTATATAATTACTTGTATATATATATATATATATATATATATATATATATATCTATATATATATATATATATATATATATTTATTTGTAACGACATGACCAAAATTATACTGTCAACCGAAAGTGATGATATTGGTAAAAACATGGGTTAGTTGAAAAGTTAGTTGAAATTACTGTCTGACTGTGTGAACAGAGCCTTACTTTGATTGAACTTGAATCAATCTGATTAGGTATTCACCAAGCTATGGACATGCAACAATTAACACAAAGCTCTAAAGAGAGAACCTCACGAGTCGAAGAGAAACTTACCCGTCGGACGTCGAGCGATTCCCAGTGCTCTACAACTGGGCACATGTTGTGGAGAACTAGTTGACCAGGACCAAGCCTCCAGGCGTCATAAACTGTCTGTCCCGTTCCTTTATTAGTAGAAAATACTTGCAGCCAATGGGCTGTAAGAGGAGGATACGTACCAAATATCAGGTCATTTGCGTACAGAATTATGACTGATACAGTCACACTAAACAACAACATTATTCTTCTGGATGGACATTGTTCGACAGTCACATTTGTCCAACATCTAACGCACTTTATGTCTTAACTGTATTATTTACATTGTTAGGTTTGGGAAAATTGACTGATTAATATATAAACTCAAGCACTAGGCGTGAGCGGGCACCAAACAAAAGTGCCCAAATTTCCCTGCTTCTGTTCAACACTATATCGTCCGGTTGGTATGACCGCATGTGTCAATGATTAAATCAATCCTTTTTTCACGCAACGTTTGTTATACAGGACATCCACCTTTATTTTGAGCACATCTGAGTAGAGTATTTCATGATTTTTCTCTTCGCCAAGAAGAGTATGTTTTTGTCGACTTGGGTCTGTATGTAGGTCAACAGCATATATCTCGAGAAATTGTGGATGGAACTTTGTGATTTTTGGTAGGTGTGTAGCGGTTGTCGAAAGGAATGCCAAGTTTGAAAACGGTTTACCTGGCGTTTTCCTACGGTACTGCAGCGAGTTTGGTATGTTTTTTGCGGTTTGTTTTAGGCAGCATAAGTCAAAATCTTGCTGGGCGATTTTCACGAAACTTAGTAGGTGTGTAGCAGTTTTGGAGAGGAAGGTCAAGTGCGAAAATGGTTTACCTGGCTCTTACACGGTGCTGTAGCGGGATTTGTATGTAAGTGCGTTTGTCTGTATGCAAGATAACTCGAGAACCCTTAAATGGATCCTGATTATATTTGTTAGGTGGATGGGAGTTAGAAAAACGAAGGTCAAGTTAGATAATGGGCACCCTAGTGGCTGCCTAAGGTACTGCAGCAAAACTTTTAATTTTGACATTTCGTGTTCTGGACATGCTGTGGTCATGATTTTTGAGTGGTAGATATTTCTTGGAACAGAGAGTAAGTGCTGTGAGTTTGGACCTCCTAGCGGCTTTTTGGAAACTGCAGGCACCGATTTCCGAGAACGAGAATAACTCGAGAACGTGTAAACGGATCATCAGGATTTTCGGTATGTAGATAGAATGAGTGATGACTTATACAATGTAATACTAATTATGCAAATCAGTAGCTAATTTGCATAATTAATGAGGAAAGTTCATCAATCCATGCCAACAACATATAACTCAAGAAGCTGTGTTTGGATTTTCATGATATTTAGTCTTTAAGTAGCGGTTGCGGAAAGGAAGGTTGTGTTCGAAAATAGTTGACGTAGCATTTTCCGTTAGGACGGTAGCGGGCCGAGTGTGTGCGTCCGTTTGTTTGTGGAATGCATAGCTCGAGAAGCCTTTAAAAAATTCTGATAATATTTGGTAAGTGGGTAGGGGTCAGGAAAACGAAGATAAGTTATGATAGTGGGCCCCCTAGCGGCTTCCTAAGGTACTGCAGCAAAACTTATTAACAGAAATAAACTGTGCTCTATATATATCTCATTTTGACCTATATCTATGGACACAGCTGTTATTCAGATGTTTAGCTGGAGGAGCCTTGAGATGGACGCCCTTACACTGGGGACAAAATCTTTGACAAGCATGAAATTCTAATTGACCAGGAATGCTACCATGTCATCTGTCAGGTCACAGTCTGGTTTTTGGTAATATATTTGTGTGTTTGTGAGGAACACAGTTCATGCAGTCATTTGCTATTTAGTAATACATGAATAAGACCTTAAAGTCTTAAATAAAGGCATGATTATTTGGCGAAGAGATGGGTTCGTTCAACTCTAGTAATCGATGGAACGAGCACCAGGCCTGCTTACGTACAGGGGCGCAATATGAATGTACACACATTGTCCACGTCACCTTCAAGAAAATTTTGGACCTCTATGGAGAGATTATGCGAGCTCCGTATAGCTAGCTGCGCTCAATATGAATGTAAACACAAGGTTCACGTCACTTTTAAGAAATGTTTAGACCTCTATGAAGAGTTAATGAATGCTCCGTATAGCTAGCTCCTTCAAGAAACTGGTAGAGCTGTACGGTCACTTCCTCTTAGGCACTGGCTTTTAAGAGGAAGCGTAAGATTAATTGAAATTAATTCGAGTAAGGAAAGAGTACTTGCAATTGCTATGCTACAGGAACTAAAAGACACATGTACATCCGTTACAATTAATAGAAAGCGTATGATTGAAATCTATTCTAGTAATGAAAGACTAGTTCGCGCAATTACTATGGAACATGTGGCATTATTTGTGTCAACATTTTATACTGAAAAAATGTACCGTGTGATTTACGGAGTATGCTATCGCAGGCACATCGTACGAAGTATGAGACCGGGGCTTTGCTTTGAAACACATCTGAAAAGTTAGTGGGAGGCAGAATGTTCTTGGAACATATTTGTTTGTTTTTTTTATTCTCATTTCATAAATGACTTGTTGTTTTGGTCAATGTTGAGACATGTTGGTACATGCAGTCTGTGGTGGAACAGAACCCAAGAAAAAACTCTGCTCTGTTTAAGTTATTCAAAAGTGAAACGAAACGTTACAGTTAATACTGGAGCAGTCTAGGCTGTATGGCCGACCGAAAATAAAAACAATTTTTCCTTACCTGATGAGATTCCGTAGAGGTTCAGTTCTGTGAGATATGGTTGCCAGCTCGAGTGGGTCCGAGTGATTACGAACCTCCAATACCGCGCTGTTCCCTGGAACCCGCCGAACTCCTGGCTCTGATTCGTGCCTCCCTGCACATTATCCACGGACACGACGTCCTCCCAGCTGTACGGACTCCCAACCTGCGACTTTTGCAACGTGAAGGCTGCAATGTCATGGGTGGTGTCTCCGTAGCTGTTGACTGCGATGCGGGTCAGAGTTTGGGGTACTGTTAAGTCCATGTCGATGTACCAGTTGTTGTAGTACTGTGAGGTATCCTGAGGGTTCCAGTAGGTTCCAGTGTCGCCATCCAAGGCCTTTGCGGCATCATATGTCACTCCGTTGTCGACCCACGGTGTGCCGGCGGAGTCCACAACCCACGATGCCACTTGTGGCAACCTTGCACCTAGAGAAGAGGACGCAAAGTGTATGAGTGATACACGAGCAAAAGGAACTGATGGGAGTGGGCTGGTTACATTGCTTTATATCTGTATTTGGAAAATGAAGAAAACTGAACCAACTGGATCTTATAGCTGTCCATATACTAGAGGTAATACAACAGATGAACAGTGTAATAAAATCAATATTTGAGGCTATGTCAATGTAACAACTCTGGTATTTTCAACAGAAACTTACTGTTAATTACCACAGCCTAAAATTTCCACTCGCATACTCATATGACCGTGCCAGGACTGTGGCAGAAAACGCACATAACGAGCGTTAGCGGGATTGTCCAGTAGGTTTGTTACAGCGGTGCTCCTGTCATTGTTGCCTGGAAACACCTAAACGGTAAAAAGATAATTAGTTATTTTTCTTAGTCTTTTCCATAATGGATTCAGCACTTCGCCACCATAGATAACAGAATCAACCAGTATCAATCTATAACAGATAACAGTTCTTCCTAGTAACGTTTGCAGGACATGTTTCATTATTTCTTTTTAATTCACTTTAAAAGAATTGTAAGTATGATACCTTTTCGGGACCATCGTTGCCTGCATATGTCGTCCAGCTAATGCCATCAATACTGTACTGTAATTTGTAGGAGGTCACCCACTGGTCGGCATGATGGCGACTCTGAATGATGGTGCCTGTGACACGATTTATTTCTCCTAAATCCACCTGACAGCGAACGCATACACATGTTTTTGGTTAAAGAATACATGTGAAATGTAAGAAAGGCAGACCCAAATAAACCTCGATGACGTATACTGCTCTATGAAGCAAGTCCACATCGTGCAGAGTAAAGTATTCTCAATGAAGCAAAAATATCAAAATTCCCTACCAAACGCACCCCAGTGGTCATCAACATAGGATAAAGAAAAGATTACCTTCCAACAACATGGATGACATCGCCACCGATTAAGTTGCCAGAAAATAGCCGTATTACGAAGTGGCAGAATCCTGATTGTTAAATGTACCAAAATGTATGCCTACCTGCAACCATTCGCCGATGGTGTTAGTTAGGGCCGCCCAAGCACCTACACCATCGACTCCGTTTAGCCGTCCGCGGTAGGGTTCGTGACCATTTTCGTAGTTCCAGTAGGAAGATGCAGTGATGCTGTCATCAGGTATGGCACCAGATTCCATTCCAAGTGGATCAGCGCAGACTGGAAGGGTGAGAAAAGTTTTTAAACAAAGGTCTGAAATTAAGAGAAAATGTTTTCAGTATACTTTCCGGTCGTCAGGATAGCAGTAGTACTTAGCGCGTGTTTCTTCATCCAGAAGAATGTTCAAGTCAGCCCAGTGTCACATTCAAAGGAACATCGAATTTCCAGTATATTGGTAGATTTGGTTTGGTTTGGTTAATTCGGATCTCTATTAGTGACTGATACGTCAGTCGTCACTATTCTTCCTGGAGTCCGGGTGAATAATGTAAACCACCGTTTGGCTGATACGAGACGGAACTCACCTTTACACACATCACGCGCCGCCACAATCTGTTCTTGAGTCATAGCGTAGTTGTACAGCTGCAGACAGGCGATACGCCCCGCGAAGTACCGACCATCTCCGCCCCTCACCGCCACCCGGACAGGGTACTGACTCGCAACTTCAGCAACCCCGATAAGTCTTTCTCCGACTAGTTCGCTGTTGTTCCAGAGAGATGCATTTCCTGTTGCACTGTTGTAGGTTGTACCCACGTAGTTCCAGGCGTTCTGTTGAAGCACATTGGATGTGATGCCAGTTGAAAATTCCCCATCTCTACCCACCGGCCTACAGCAG
>NC_049985.1:11134166-11139480 GCF_000003815.2 Branchiostoma floridae | reverse complement strand
GAAAAAAATGATAGAAACTTATCAAAATAGACACCATGAACGTGTACAAGAAATTGAAGTACCACATAATGGCAACAAAACTTGGTGCAATCAGGGGTCGCCCTTACCACATGTCGGTACGTCATACAGCTCCCATCAGCTTACAACTAACTTGGCATTCATTCCTGCGTTCACGAAGTGTACTAGTGTAGTAAAAGTGACACTAGTTTGGTATATCATTATAGACTGGTATCACTAACAAAGTTGGTAAGTACACTCATGGCTTCCATATTGGTGTCACTCTTACAACTATTAAGCAAGTTTCACTTCTGCAACAGTACAGTCAAGTACTTGAGAGATATCGCAAGTGTAAATTCTACACATAATTATTAGGTTACAACACAACATATTAATACAGGCAAAAAATAATGAGCGCGCGGATGTCATCCATAAAATTTACTTGCCTGATAAAAAACTATTGTTTCTTGTTAGTTGGGTCATTACACACTAGGAAACATTTTTTCCTTGCTTGCACAAATTTGATTGCAGACTGACGTCATCATTCAGCAAAAAGAGACAGGGAGGGATAAGTAATTTGTTTGAGTGGAAAGAGAATGGGTAGTTCTAAAGGTTCAATATTCTGTGCCTGGTAAGTAAACTTACCTCATAAACAGCTCCTGTGAAGCAACCTGCCAAAAGTGTAATGCCCAGGCGTTGTTGTTCCCGACGTAGTCGAAGATTGGTCCTGCCTCTCCGGTAGGATAGATGTGCGCCAGTATGGTGAAGGAGTAGCGCACATCCAGCCTGCCGTTGTTGGGAATGTCGATGTAGGAATTTTCGGTTCCCGAAAACAGGAAAGCTCCGTCGGCGTCTCCAAACGGACCTGGGGCCAACTGGGTTCCTGTTGCTGTCCCGTTATTTCCGTTTCCTGTTATGTCTGATGCTCCGTACTGTCCGTTTAATGGCCACAAACCAACCACTGCATCCGTGGCTACAGAAAACATAACGTAAACTGAACATGACGCGATGCACTTCCGAGGCCTAAGTACCGTATTACATAATGTCTATAAAATTGACCTTAACCCTCAAACATCTGACTGACATATCAGATATTAAGGCATTCTCGAGTTATGCTGGTCTTCACACACACACACACACACACACACACACACACACACACACACACACACACACACACACACACAGATGCACACACACGCACGAACACACACACACACACACACACACACAACTTGACACGCACACACACACATGCATGCATACATATATACATACATACATACACAAACGCTACCGAGAACATATTCCCTCGAGCTCTTGGCGAGGGTAATAATCTACAAGGTGGCTTCGAGAGCGTAGCAAATGTACCTATTTGACAGACGAAGGGCCTTTGAAAATCGCAGTTAGTGTCGTCCCATTTGAAACCTTTAGCCTGCCAGAGCTGCCCACATTGCCTATCAACATCGTTGGGTTCTCCTGGTGCCCAGTTGGTGAAGCCACTGTAAACCGCTGTTCCATCAGACCATGTCCACCCTCCCTATACAATGAAAGTCAGATGTCGGAAGTCATATTAAAGCGTATCTCCTCAACTACCAAAGAAACTCATTCACGTCAAGTGGCTTTTATAAGATGAAAATTGACGGACGCTTCTTGTTTACATCGATACAAAAGTCCCGTTGAAATTTCCCACATGCCAATACGGATTGCCTGCTGCGAGAAGACTACTTCAAAGAGTATTTTCTCTTTTCCAAAAAAGAAATCTCTGCCGCTATTTGTCTACATGCTGTCACCCTGACAAGAATGAATGGAAGCTCGTTTTAAAAATCACTTGATTCCTCAGTGTCCAGCTAATGGTTATTAACAGTGTTGACAATGAAATAAATGAAACAACTTTGGCCAGAAGATGGAAGGTCATATAAAAGCAAGAAACAAAAGAAAACGAACAAAAGTGACAGAAGAAAATGAGACATTGAAAATGTGGACCAAACTGACATAAAGGATACTCTTATCAGGCGTGATACTCACTGTCATTTGTAGAAGTCCGATCCAGTAAGATGTACCAGCATTAACCTCCGCAATCATAGCGACAAGGAAGTCCTGTAGATCCTGTGACTTCACAACGGCGAGACGGCCTCGATCTGCGGCACAGGTCTGGGCAGCAGCGTCGTACGTCATGCTTTCCGCAGAAACCTTGTACCAGGTTCCATTTCGCTCTGTGTACCCTGAAAACCCTATTGAGGCACAAAAGTATTTAGAGCCTCCCATGCCAAGAAAGGGGCTAGGCAAAATCGCTAACCGTACATGTACATCGAAACAAGGAAGTCGTGCGTAAGTTAGTCACATGTGATATCATAAAGTGTGACGTTTAATTCGAACATTACAACTTCATGTCATGTATTACGAAAAAGGGTGCTAATTTTGCGCCTACATTTCTTTAGAAGGTAATGAAGATGAATACAAAATGTATCCTTAACTAGTAACTATCATGTCATGCACAAATGTATATCTACACTTTAACAACAGAAAAAAGATATTAAAATGCAATCGAACTAAATACAGCCTGTACAAACTTACAAAGAGTTTACATCTATCAAATTATAGTATTTTCTCATTGATTATGAAACTGATATTTAATTTTGATATCTTTTTATGAATTCAACATTTCTCTCTTTTTCAGTTACATACGTAACAAGTTTGAGAGTCCTATCATGGAATGCAGTGGATTTATAAATTTTCCTTATTGATTATGCCAATCAGCTCCCATTTAAGGCTTCTCAAGTTATGCTCTTCACAGACAGACAAGTACAGACACACAAATACACCAAAATATAATTTAAAGGTAGTGTGGAAACATCATTCATTTTTTTGTAATTAGCAACAATGACAAAGATAAACTCAGCAAGTTGAACAATTCCGAATTTCAGATCGAAACTCCACATAATGTATGCAGTACTACTTACTGCATTGATACTCTTCCCTCCTGGTCTCTCCGAAGATTGCGATGCGAGTTGTCTCCCAGTCAATGACGTTGCCATGGTAATTACAGAACGCCGCCCAGTCCGCTCCTATTTCAGCTGGAGACAGCACGCGGTCCCAGAGGTTCACTTCCGACAGTTCACCGGTGAACGCTTGTTCTGCGACGAATCCTCCGCCAACTTCGTCCTGATCCTGTCCCAGGATCCATGTGCCGCCTCTGCCCACTCTCCCTCCCACGTTAAACCCGGAGCCAGAGTCCGCCAGCGCGCCGTCAGCGTAGAGTTGCCAAGCTCCATCACTGCTGCGCCAGGTAGTACATATAGCGTGCCACTCACCATCCCACACAGGTGGGTCTGCCATTAGCACATATATGTTTTGTACGTATAACTGGAAAAACAATAACATGAGTTGCATTATCAGCTGCAAAATTATATGAACACGTATGGCTACATCATAACAATGCATCAACAAAACATTTACAATATATAGCATTGGTAGTGTACCTAAGCACCAAACAATTGCAATTGAGATTGACCAGTTTGAATACTTAATGAACAACATATTTGCATTTCATATTTTACAAAATAAAAAAACTGGATTCTGGTGCTTGATTTTGAAGAACTATCTGAGCTACCAGCAAATCCCAATTTAAATGCGTATCCAACATCAACAAGCATTAAAACATGATGGATTAGACGACTAAGGTGCTATCCACATCCACCATTATGTAGTGCTACTTACTTTAAATCCACCATCAACAAACAGGAGAAGCTCGTTGTAATGTTCTGGCACTGCGTAACTGACCAAGCTGATTTTGTTGCTGGAGGACATGTTGGAGCGCATGTGCACACATAGAGTAAAGTTCGTTAGGTCCTCAGGCAATGTTGCCTCCATCCTGGCATGTTTATCAGTGTCTCTTGGGCCAGGGAAGATGATCTTCTGTGAGTCCCCTAGTACGTAACCTGAAAATGAAGCATGTGATTTTGATAACTGGCAAACATTTAAGAGATGTGTAAATCAAAATAGTCCAGACTAGCGAGCACAGGTGTTACTAAACAGTACTTTCAGTAACGCACGTCAAAAGGATGACATTCCATCCAGCACAAAGGAATTTGCATAATTGGCATTACACACACACACACACACACACACACACACACACACACAAACTCTACTCAAAATGTAACCTTCTTGGCGAACGTAATAACCCTCTTGGGGAAGGTAACTAACCATCTAGATAGAGTTGTTCGCTGCCCTCCGAGGAGTCAATGGACAACCGGCAACCGTTACTGGGACAGGAAAAACGGTAGTACAGCCCAGTATAGCCACTGTAGACGTCAATCTGGAAAGAATAAAGTTACCATACATCAATTAGCTCTGATTTAGTTTCAATGCTGATAAACACATGTATGACCATAGTAGTGTACCACTCACCCAGTCTAGTTTGAGCCAGTCGCTCCCCGAAGTGGTAAGTCGGAGCCGAGAAGGATCATCAAAATTGAAAGTGGCAAAGGCGCGGTTGTACTCAGTCCTTTGGTGTTGATCATGTGGGAAAATGCAATTTCATGAATTTGTTAGAAGAAGAGGGCACTACTTTGCATCACAGCAGGTACTTGTCTGTGCAATGTAAATATCTAAAGGGGCGTAGTTTTTATTGTATAAGCAATTCAGGTAAACTATATATATAAATGCTTGAAACTTGGTGCTGGCAATAGTTCGAATATATTCGAGTCGAATATAACTTACATTAAGGCTCAATAGGTGTTCCTGTGTATGATCTATTGCAAGACATAATCGTGTTAATACTACAACCAAATACTTACTACAGGATTAATGAACCATCCTGAGGTGTGCATGTAGCGTCGGTCCCTTTAACCACCGAATAAACCATTAAATGAGCGAAGCGAGTGGAGTTAACATTGACCGGTACTTACAGCGTAATGAGTCTTCTCATTGGTCAACGTTATCTGTCGGTATGATAATGTACATCATACTTACCCAGCCGCTGTAAGTCCAGATACCGTCGTTGTCACACAGAAGTCACAAGCGTCAGAGAAGATTTCCACTGTCAGTGAATTAGTAGTCCCAGAATGCTCAGCATCATTCGTTGCAATCGTCAGGCCGTAACTCACTGTTTGATGAATCAACATTTTGTTATTTCATCACATCATCACATTGCTTATCTATATATACACTGGGTCATAGTGACCATATCCAGCCATATGTCCTTTAGTGCAATCGTCATCGATCTATGCTGTCCATACAGGGAATCCGTCTGCGTACAAAGAAAATGGTCACATAACCTTTTGTCTTTGAGAAACTGCAAATATTCGTTCGT
>NC_049985.1:11120388-11123579 GCF_000003815.2 Branchiostoma floridae | reverse complement strand
CTCAGTGAACGAAGTCTATTTGTCAGACTTTTTGCATTATTCATAACAAGAGGCCGAGGGCAATGCCCATTTATGGGGTCGTGCGGAAATACCTGGTATTCAACTGTCGGAACAAATGCCTGTAGCTGTAAGTTCGTTCAGAGTGTAGGGCGTCAAATTGGACACCTGAAAGAATGATAGAAAAGTTTCTGTGCCGTTTCACGAATTAACTCTCAATACCAGCGTCTGCTCTTTTCATTGTCTGAAAATTAGAAGCGGTTCGAAAAATTGATCACGTGATAACTTTTGTTTAGCTAGTAACACTAGCAGTAGAAATTGGCCGTACGTGTGTCAGGTATGTGGGGAGAGGGGGCGACACTAGACGGCTTTAAATTATTGATGTCACTGAAGGGACAATATAACACAGCCTTTGTTGGGTCTTAGTACCATGGGATTTGGGACGGCTTGAGTAAACAAAGGTTAATATGTTCTTTCAAGGTGACTCTAGCGACACAAACACCACATTCAGCGGTGCGTGTTGACTCGAGTGTTGCGTGAAATTGCCTGCGGTCCCAAGTATTAACCTCAATGTGTGTTCTCAGTATATACTTTCTTATGGAACAAGAGGTATTCACCTCTAATGATTAAAGGCTTTGATAGTTGGCCCAGTCAATAATTACCTATTACTATGATAAAGAGATGGATATAGATGGCATTTTGCTTGGCGCTGAACAGGTGACCCGACAGAACGTAAGATTTTGATGGTGTCTTTAGAGACAACAATAAACACTATCAATACGGTCATGGCAGAAGTAAATTATTTCTAGAAATCTACAAATCTTCCCCACGCTTCACACCTTAACGACCAACAAGACGTCTTCTTGCGTAAGTCGTCCAGCCCATTTATGTACGAAACTAGTGTTGGACAATTTATTTCTCACCTTGCATACAGAAAAATGCACCCCCAAGTTGTCTAGGAATAGATTTTGAATAGTTTCCATTTCCTTTTATCTATGTTTTTCATTTTCTTGCAGTGTTACGTATACGATTCTGTATGTTACTGTTTTACTTTGCACAAGGAGGTTTTATGATTAGCCTTCGGGCATGATCTTGCAATAAATCAATAAATTATGGCTTCGTGCTGTAACCAGTATAGACCAAATCACTCTCGATTAGGCTTGACTGAAGTAATGATGTGCTCCCCAAGACTTCTAAGTTGTATTTTCTTATTACGACACTTAACTTCCACAACCCTCATGAACACTGAGCCAATTCCTACATCTGCTTGGAGATAGGTTGTATCCGTTTCATGTTTAAATACCCGTGACCTCGGACGTATGCCTGTTCCAGAGTGTGCACAGTACATCTGGCCGATCTCCCAGACAACTACCGGGCCGTTTTTCTCATCAAAATAGGAGATAGAGTGACAGTTCATCGCGGAACACACACTGTTACTAAGTAGTTTGTAAACACATTAAGCATTGTGTTGTAGTTTTAATGCCTGTAAACTTGTCGTTTCACGACATGACAGCGGCTTCCCTCCCAACAACGTACGGGTGACTAAGGTGTGTTTCCATTGACTACATGCCAGGTGAGACACTGTACAGGTGAGTGAGGTGGGTTTCCATTATCTACAGGCCAGGTTAGGTACTGTACAGGTGAGTAAGGTGTATTCAGAATAGTGCTTGAGTCTGCGCCGTAATGTATTCCCTCTAGCTACCACAAAGGTCAGGAGTCACCTATAGATACGCGTCACTTCCGGGTTCAGCTTTGCACTCCGCCCCTTTGCAGCGATACGAAAAAATACACAGCAATTTAACTTAGGACCGCTGTTGATTTAATCACTGATCTTTATCATTTCGTTCATTATGTTTGCGGAAGAAGCAAACATATTGTTTTCCTGCAGATATTCCTCCAATACGGAGGAAAAGCTGCGGCTGTACCATGCTTTCTACTTTTCCAGCTTTCTGATTGGCCACAAAGGGGGCTTTTCTCGGGGACACGTCACAAGTGAACCGGGGCGTTACGGTCGGACGGTCCGTGTGGGGAGGGGGGCTCGCCAACGCCTCGTTGCCTTTCTAGATGTTTCTTTTCTTGCGATTTTTCCTTTCTTTTCCCTTCGCAAACATCCTGCATTTTATTTTAAAATGTTGCCTTTCTAGTTTCAAAATGATTTGCCAGGCGGTATGACAAGCTTTTTTTATACATTTCAGGTTCCAGTGACAACATCTACCCCAGATGGACACCTAGTTTGGAAACTGGAAACCCGATTCACTACAACAGTACTATTCCTACTCTTAGTATCATTAGCTTGTCTTAAAAGTTAGGATTCAGTGTTGTAGCCTCTATGTAGATTTCAACTACAGTACTGTAGACTTCTAAAACTTCCCTCTGTATCTGGAAGAATTATTAGTCAAACATATATAGATGGAAAGAAAACGTAAGGTAGGAGGGAAAAGAAAACGTTTTAATTCGCGGCTAAAATAACCAGTATCAGTATTTGCATACATTAGAATTATCACGAACGTTTCAAGACTTTGTAGTGCAACTTTGACAGAATTGATCCCTAATTACTTGTCTCTTTTGAAAACATGACGATTAAAAAATCACTAAAGTCACAACTTACAAGAGAACAGGTGTCATGGATATTCATTTCATACGTAAAGATATTCTGCCACTTCAACACCTTCTCAATGATTAATGTAAAGTAATGGTAAGAATGATACACCATTCTTTGTCACACATACATTTAAAAGGCAATGGTTTCCAAAGGGCAGTCCTACTTGTGGCGAGCCAAATCAGTGCCCTCATATAATCCTTTCCACCAGTATATCGGTATACAGCTTAAAACTACTGCACAAGCCCAGAAAGCTAAACATTAGATGCTTTCAGAAAATGACCTGACTATAATATGTACAGAGTACGTCTACCAAACACAAAAGAAGTCTGACATTTAGAATGCCCGCACATCAATTCCAAACGTCCGTATTTCCTAGCTAGATGACCACAGTACTTAACAGCCGGGCCAGCATATGCTGAGTAAAAATAACTGAATGATCGTCGAGTGATACATAACTGGAGCAATGATGGTCGAAGTGAGAAACAGCCCTCATTTGCCCAAAACATACAATACTGAAGAATCCCCTACATACAGCGCATAGTATTACCCAAACATTACTGAATGGTTGCATTTCCATATATACTACTAGCTA
>NC_049985.1:11114361-11120288 GCF_000003815.2 Branchiostoma floridae | reverse complement strand
GGATAGCAACAACCATGGTGATAAGGATCCACTGGAAGAACGTGATGAACGTGAAGGTGAAGAGCGGTCCCATGATCCTGTCCCGGTCTGACATCTCATAGAACTTTCCCAGCAAGATCGTGAGCATCGTTTCCAGCGTGGCGACGAAGGGCGAAAATCCTTCCTCCGTAGTGCAGAAGACGAGAGCGGCAAACATCGCAAAAGCGATAAATACTAGGGTAAAAATCAAGAAGAACCCGGATAGTGGCCCGGCTGCCTTCTTTATGGTGTCTGGAAAGAACATGTAGGAGGGAATTAATCTTTTTTTTAAACCGCGGACAAAATGATTTTATAATCAACTTTCAATCTACTGTTTAATTGACTAGCCTCGATTTTCAACCAGCTAAATACATTAATAAGATAGTTCAATACCAAACTTAGACAGTCGACGCATAAAAATATCAAAGAAGCTAGCTGTAGTAAAACAAAATTTAACAAGAACATCATTTTCTACCTGCGCCGAGAACAACGTGTTTGTTGAACCGCAGGAGGTGCAGCAGTTTGAGTGTTCCCACAGAAACCAAGCAGCCCAGCACGTACGTGTTGATCTGGTCCCAGTACGCAGCCCTGCGGTACTTCTCAAATGTTCTCTCAACTGGTCCTGAAGAAAATGTACCAATCCTATTCTTAGGGAACTAAATTGGAAATTCATGAGTTCCTAATTATCTGTTCAACGACAAATGATATTCTACCTTTCCGTACTGAAAATACTTTCGAGGAATAGGTTAAGTGTCACTCTTCTGCACTGTACTCTGCTACTGTACAGGTGGGTTTATCGCCTTATATGTGACATCAATTACGTTTGTACATCATCACTTACCCGTGTTTGTTCCTTGCTTTGACTGGAACTCGAGGACGATGTACAATGTGTACAGCATGACCCCGACCTCTGCTAGAGACAGGGTCACCAAACTCAGCTCTACACAGCCCCAGAACGTCTTCAAGTACAAGCTCCGTAGCTTCACGATATAGTCCACTGTAATACAGCAAAGGAGTAGAACATCATATTTAAGCAGAATGTGAGGACAAAGTTCAATCACATTTGAGCTGCATGCTCAGTATCTTATCTCCTACCAGACGTTTTGTAATGTTTCAAAGAGTTTTATATCAGTGCATTAGATTTGAATACACAAGCCTTGGACCAAAAACGTGATGGATATGTGCACTCACATTCCCTGAAAGCGAAGTACAAGGTGAAGATGATGAAGACTCCTTCGAAGCCGACCACAACCCAAGCCCAGATGGTCTGGAAGCGGTAGAGACGGACTGTCGTGATGTCCACACGGGGATAGGCGTTCCCTACGGTAGTAAACTCAGTCAGCAGATTCAGCACGGAGAACAGGTTGGCGTGGGGATTGTAGATCGTCATCTCGATGAAAACGGCTCGGGTGTACCGATCGATCCAGCCGCTGGGCTCCAGCTGTGCCACGGTGGCGAGGACGGCGGTGGGCGTGGTGTTGGCGAGTGTAACGTAGTAGCCCCCATCCCAATAGGTGGAGTGTGTTCCTACTACTGGGATATCTGTGACAGCAGCAGGGGATTGTTATAGCACATATAGACAATGAGTCAGTCGGACCAAAGACAATCATCACGCGACACAAAATTGAATACTGACCAACAACCAACCCAACTGAGCAACCAAGCAACCAACCAGCCAGCCGACCGACCAACCAAATAACCAATCCATCTACACACTTCAACCAAGGTCATATCATTAGCTGAAATTGACGGTTGAAGGGCCGTAATCTACCCAGATCAACCTACCAAGTATGATATCAAATGGACGTACCTGCAGAATGACGGTACACCCAAGGATTGGTTTCATTTTGCACCAGTGAACTTGCATTTGCGTGAGGTGTCTCCGACCAACCCATCCCATAGCTGCTGCTGTCTTGGGTCAAGTAGGAATACGCATTGGTGCAGTCCAGGAAGATACCTTCAACTGGCTCGGCCAACTTGCATGAACTATCTGTGAAAACATATGTGAGACACACGTAACATGATGGCCATATTTTCAGTGAAGACTTTGTTTAAATGTGAATGAACAATCAATTACTTTTCCATCTTAAACTGAGTCATTAAACAGTGTTTGTTGGAAACTATTGTTAAGAGATAGTGTATGCTTACCTTTGGCCACCCTCAGCTGCCTTAGTCTGACAGGTCCAACTACATATGACGTCTTGTCCGTCATAAATCCACCAGGTTCCCTGCTGTCACCGTTGTACCACTGGTTGCCGTATAACGCAGGAGTCAGCGTGTATCGTATAAAGTTCCAAAAGCTCTGAACGTCGTTTATCTGTTAAATCCACGAAAGAGAATATGGTTTACAACAATTTATCGAGAATCGCAAGAACAATATGTCCAGCGTAGTACATACATATCATCAGCTTTAAAACGAATCGTCATCAATCTGGAAACAAAATACCCGCGAAGCTGTGTCTATGTTTTCTGGAAAAATGTGTGAACATTATGGTCGTTCGTAAGGACACAAGATATGAAGGTGTTTTCAAGCCAAGGTAAATTGTTAACTGCTTGCTTCATATTTTTTTCTTATACCTTGAAGTTGAAGACAGGTAATGACATAATCTCGTGGCTATTCTATTAGTTGCACTCGCCTTTTTAAAAGAATAATCATCTCCATTGTTCATAGTTTGCCGAAGATTCTGAGTCATGTGGAACATGCCGGTGTCACGTGGTCCGTTGGCAATGACCGCTAACACCAGGACGAACAGGAAGTAAAACGCAAACTCGTAGAGGGCGCCCTTCATGCTGATCTCGACAAAACGGCGGACCCGCATTTCAGCTAGCTTGGTCGAGTCCGGTGGTTCTTCGTGGCATTTCTTCACAGGAGTCGCCTGTTGGATGGATGTGGTGAAATTTATCACTAGAAACCTCATCAGGGGCTCTCAGCCGATAACAATTGAGGTCACTGAAACTTGTAAACTTGTTCTCGATCCCGAAGCGTAACCGGATTACACAAATGCATCATGTTATTCTGTTTTGTCGAATCCTAGCAATTTTTGGCAACAAACGACTTTCAATCTCTGAGCGATGTAGTATTGCGAGTGAGGGACGCTCATCGCAAATTATTACAATCAAGTAAGACTGAAACAACACAGAGCCTTCCGTTTCGATACTGGCTAAATCTACTTCTAATAAAACCCGACCATATAACTCAGGTTACTCCACCTTGATGGTAGACAGGTAGGCGCACACTTCGTCGTAGTCTAGCGTTGGCGACTGGTTTTCTGCATCGTCATGAGGTTTCTAATAGTCATGAGCAATAATGTTATACAAACTTTGAACAGACCAGATTGAAATAGCGTAATATGACCATATCACATTGCATTTTTTTCATATCTAAATAGTGCTCATGTGAGACCTTTGTGGGTACTGTTTACTTTGCCATTGCCAAGCTTCATTCAGTACTCTATCAACAGATTATTGTACCGTAGATCACTTCAAATGTACTTTGATATCACGAAGTAATCTGCAAGATCCTACCCTCAGCACCAGTGTGACTTACCCTCAGCACAAGTGTAAGCCCGATTGCCAGCAGAACCACCTTCACGGGCTGCAGGATGAGGAGATCCGTGAAGAAGGACGTGAAGAAGATGAAGAGCCAGGCTTCAGCCTTCTCCCGGCCGTACTCTTGCCCGTACAGGATGGTGAACAGGGCAGAAAGGAAACAGCTGGCAAAAACCAGGAACCAGGCTAGCGGAGACAAACGCAGATGGAAAGTTACACATTTGTTCTTATTTACAGTGACACATATTGAAGATGAGGAAGCATCAATCCATCCATCATAAATATATATTCCCTCTCTATGGTATCGGTCAGTTCTGACCAGTACACATCAACACTGCAACACAGTTCTGTAGAGAATGGCATGCAGTCTCTGCATTGTGTAGTTGGCTCACTTCTGTATGAGCTACGTATACAAACCGCCACTGTTACAGTAATAATACTTGCGTTAAATGATAACGTACGTAAAGATCTATCATAGTTTACATATTCCAATTGTCTTTTCTATAAGCTATCTCACCTATGAAAACGCACCACCACGGAAGAATCCATCCTTTTCTCTTGTCCTCAGCCATCTTGTTATCTGGAAGAGAAAGAAACTTCTTTTTATCATCCAACGTCCAGGAATGAATAGTTATGACGAGGGCAAAAATTTAGAAAGCAATCTCCATCAATCAACCCAACGAGTCGTACATGAAAATGACCACCTACCGCTGTATGGTTGCCTGTAAAAGTCCCAGGCCTTGTCAACCTTTTGAAGCTCGATCTCTTCAACATCAATGACATCCGAAGACGTTGAAGAATCTTTATAGAAGAAGGGTACTAGTATTATGAGTTTAAATGCGCTGTGAGGGCAATGGGAACCCTAGAAAGTTCCTTTTTTTTTTAAATCTCCAAGAAACAGGCATCAGCCATCACGGATGACCGTGACTTCATTGCACATCTAAAAAATTCAATGTTTCCACCCGTCCTCTACATCATAGAGTTCCAATCATGCAATACGTTGTGAATATGTATCATATCTATATGTCTGTAATCAACAATTCCATACTTGATGTTATAATAATAAGATATACATTTTGTCTACCCACCACTTGAAATATTTTGATCTTTGGCTTTCTTCTCTGGGGGAGATGCAACATGGCGGAATATCTCCACTATGACAAGGTTGATGGGGAAAATGATGAGGCAACTTTGTACGCCGATCATGAGCTGCAAAAAGTGTGAAATCAATACGTTATAAATCACACATTTCAGTAAAAGCTTTTTTTACGTAGACGAGTCAAGATCGACCAAAAGGTCTTTATTTAGAAATACACATCATATACTACGAAGGAAGCGGCCGCCTCTTTTAGGACGTAATAGACAAGACTGATACCTGAGCCCATGATATCGGGATCTGCACTTTAAAACCAAGGATGTCGACTGGAGGAGGTTTGCTGAAGTCAGCTTCCCGGCCAAAGAACATGATGTTGGTGACCATGGTGCAGAGCAGCAATGACAGGCAGCAGGACACGCGCTGGACACGGGTGAAGGGGCTGTAGGCAGGCCGTCCCACCACTGAGCACCACAGGTGGCCATCATTGAAGGCCTTTGGGACACAGAATAAGGTGTTACTGTACGGATTACATCATATGATACAGAAATGGTCGGTGAGTTTAAATTTATTGTTGGCAATATCAAATATCTGAAAGACTTTGCCACAAGACTAAACGTGTACATGTACTTGGGAGACTTGATTATATAGTACTTTTATTAGTTAGATGTGTTTCAGATGAATTAAGTGATATTTTCACCAGGCGTAAAAACTAAAAAAAAAATACGCAAATGTCTCAAGCATAGCAAAACGTTTTTAATCCAAACATAATTATGAATTATCATTTCAGGTTCTTATAGATATATTTTTGGTAAATTTGAACCCCAGAAAATGTATCAAGTGAGCACCTTGGATGTCTGTGAACTGAAGACTTGGCTAAGGGTTGATATTTGTTTGTCGGTGGCTGACGAGAGCAAGCAGTCTACCCTTCCATCACCTTCTTCCACAGCTAACCATCTGTCAGGTACAACACAAATTGTTTTGCAAAGCAAAAAAGAAAAACAAAGACACTGGGAACTACAGTAGAAAGTTATCATCTCATGTACATTACATGTATGTGTTGCATCAGTCAGTTTTCATTACCTCTGGCACAGGAAAGAGTACCCCCCGCCATCGCTAAGATCTTGCAGAATGATTTTGTCCAGAAACCTGTTGGTTGGGGGAAAGACGACAATACAGAGTTACTGTGTACCAAAAAAGGACAGCATGCCAACACTTTGGGATGTCATGATGAGTCGCCTTGAATACTGTCTGCATGCCATTATCG
>NC_049985.1:11111510-11114261 GCF_000003815.2 Branchiostoma floridae | reverse complement strand
TATACCGTTAGCATATCTGCAGCAAGTCTTCTGTGCAGCAGGCATATTAACATAGCATAGCTTATGCATATGCATAGCCACCTGAACACAAAATACTATCCTGCTGACAACACACTACTTATATCAGTCAGTCGAAAGTACTTACCATGAAGGACAAGGTCCTGTGTTGTCGTGCCACACGTGCACGGCGTACAAGGATCCAAGATGGCGACTAGTCGGCAAGATGAAAGTGTCCACTCCTCCCTCCCTGAAGATCGTGCGGTTATTGTCCTCGAGTTCATGCGGGCCAGACTTGCCCCCCTCTCCAATCAGCGTCAAAAAGACCTATTAAAGAGAAAATGTTCTGTTGATGGTTGTGTGCCAAAACAATGGATGCTGTGTACATGCTATACTGTATGGGTAGAGAAGACAATGAGTCATCATGTTAACAACAATGAAAATCACACAAATTATCTGGGAAAACATTTTTGCAATGAAAGTCGATTGTTTCTCACCCTGGCAGATGTGGAGGCTTGAGACCTCGATCCAGTCAGAACTATGATCTGGTAGAAGTGATCGTTAAAACCGTTCTGATCTCCGCGAATAATCGTCGCCCCAACCTGGAAAACCATGTCAGACAGATATAAGTATGGCAGTAGGTCTTAGCAATAACTCTATTCCATTTGATACAAAGTACGGTGTTCTTCTTTCATATCGTGATGGCTGATATAAGGGAAGCTGCATGGCCAATATTAGGGGACCCATATGGCCGATTACGGGACCTGCATACCGTAACTTTTACTGTAATTCGCAATTACATCTATTTAGCTTGTAGCCAAGTAGGTAAATTATGCACCAGTGTCTTTCTACATTTCTTGTAATGCCCAGATGGTTCTTGTAAATTAATCAGTTTAAAGCGTTGTCCGAAGCCCATTACAGGGCTCCCATAGGAATCAATGAAAATATACATGGAATAGTACCTGAGAGGAATAAAGCGTCATTATATCGTATATATAATCCAAATGAATTAACTAAGCAGCTATCTGTCACACACACCCCGATGATATCATACCTTCTTTGAATCTTGTCTGTCTTTCCGCCGGGCCCAGATCACAGTGAGGAGGTAGATCCCAACCACAACGCTGAGCGCGATCAGAACAACTGGGTTCTCCTTAAAATTCACTAATGGAGGGAAATACATTTTACACGTGCACACTGTTACGCGAAAATTCGAGTTACGAAATGGAATGAAAACATACCACAAATGCATTGTCATTGCAAAACATCTTTCAGCTCCACAATCCTGGCCAAATTCTGTAGACTTCATTACATAATAATCATCGTCACACTCTCTTCGGCAAACCTTTTAGGATCGTACGCGTAGGACATCTTTTCGATATTTTCTCTCTCTCCGATGGTGAAATCAAATATTTATTACTTTTTGGTACTTCCCTTTGCAACTATTCCACAAACTGTTTGATTATGCCTCCAACTCAGAACTTCATTGTGCAAACTGGCCGTTTCTAACCATGTTTTTTTTCCGTGTCCTATATTTCCGGGGGAGGGGGGGGAGATACCAGGACTTGCGCTTCCACCAGTCAATACACTAGTATACCATTTGCACAGATTTACTGCATCTTGTCAATCATATGTTATTCTTATTTTCTTTTAATAGCGGCACCGATATAACTTGTCTTAACTTGAGTGGGCCGCTATTTGTCTGTTATTTTGCCTTTATGTGTTTGTTCAATAAAAAATAAATAAAAAAAATTCTGTCCGTGTTTTTAATTTTGATTGAGTTGTTGCTGTGATTAGATACTTGTCGTTTGTTTCAACAAACATGGATGGGAGGGGTGCAACAGATGTTTGTTGTTTGCACTTACGTGTTTGAAACGCCTTGAGGATGTTGAGTTTGTTGGGCGCGATGAAGAATTGAAAGCCGGACCCGAACGCTGTTAGATGGTCGCACCGACAGTGTGACAGACTGGTGTTGGTGAGAGGCCCGGGCTGAACACATATATAAGGAATAGAAGCAAATATAACTTTAGATAATGTTATCATCCCCAAATGTTGTTTTAGAAATACTTACTTGATACTTGGTTAGGTCTCCTCAGCTTGGTGAGTGGCCTGCATCAAGGCGTTGACGTCTCTTTCGCACCATTCTGCGCCACTCCGGGCGGTCCTGGGCCATTGCTTCAACCTCGCGCACCCTCAGTCTGTTATTCCCTGTGATCAACTTCAAATCTTCCATCACGCTGTTCAACCACGTCTGTCTGGGCCTTCCCCTTGACCTTTTGCCGTGGTTCGGTGTCCACTCCAACAGCAGTCTTGGGAGCCTCTCCCTGGTCATTCTTAAGATGTGCCCCAGCCATCTAAGCTTGCTGGCAGCCACAATCGCTTCAACACTTGTAGTCTCTGCTTGTTGCAGTATGTGCAAGTTGGTAACACGGTGGTACCATCTGACGCGAAGGATTCTTCTAAGGCACCTCTGGTGGAATACTTCCAGTCTTCTGCTCTGTGTCTTGGTGGTTACCCAGACTTCACTCCCATATGTAAGGATTGTGATGACTGCTGCTTCGTAGATTCGGATCTTAGTTGACAGAAGAATGTTACTGTTATTCCAAATCTTGCCAAGTTGAGCAAAGGCGCCAGCAGCTTTTTGGATACGCTTTGAGATTTCAGTGTCAAATGTTCCATCACTAGTGAATGTGGTCCCAAGGTAAGTAAAAGTGCTGACTTGTTCAACAGGATTCCTTCCACGTTAATATTAAG
>NC_049985.1:11104555-11108344 GCF_000003815.2 Branchiostoma floridae | reverse complement strand
CATGGTCTCTGTGTGGTGTTTTTGCCAATTACCATGACCTGAGTCTTCTTGGCATTTGCCTTGAGTCCGGCTAGAGAACTGTTCTCACATAACAGGTCAGTAGTTTCCTGCAGGCCGGGTTTTGTGTTGTCCAGTAAGGCCATATCATCAGCATAGTCAGTATCCATGACCGATACCAATGGCTGCCGGGGAGTTTCCTGCATCAACACTGCACCTGTGCTGAGTCGTTTGTTTTGTTCCGTGAGGTGGGCTGCCAAGTTGATGCACACATTAAAAACTGGTGGACCCTGTATGTCGCCCTGGCCCGTTCCGGATTCAACATCGAACCAGTTGGACTGCTCCCCATTGACTCTTACTGCGCTCACTGTCTTGTTGAAGAAAGCCTGTAAGACTCGAATGTACTTAGCAGGAAGGCCATAGAAAGAAAAGGCTTTCCAGATGAATTCTCGTTTGATACTGTCAAAAGCAGCCTTGAAGTCAATAAAGTTTATGTACAGTGGAATGTTATATTCAATACTTCTGTGGATGATTGTTTGAAGAGAATAAATCTGGTCAATGCATGATCTGTTCTTCCGAAAGCCACACTGATTTTCCCTCAGCAGATTTTCCAGTCCCTTGTTGATGCGCCTCAGGATAACAATTTGGAAGAGCTTCGATGCTGTGGACCTGAGTGTTATCCCTCTGTTGTTCCCGCAGATTGTAGTGTCACCCTTCTTTGGCAGCACAACGATTATACCCTTAGCCCAGTCCTCAGGGATAACCTCACCATACCAAACCTTGGCAAAGAGAGCTTCCAAAGCCTTCGTTAATCCCATCGCACCGTACTTAAGTTGCTCGTTGGCTATTTCATCCACTCCCGGAGATTTGTGGTTTTTCAGTTTTTTAAGGGCATCCTGGATTTCTTCACCTGTTGGCGGACCATCATCATCTCCAAGGTAGGTAAAACTGGGGACCCCTGGTATGCTATGTTTTAGAAATACTTAAATGATTTCAACATGAAAATGTACAAGAAACAGTAGCAATGAGCTCTAGCGAACTGCTGATATTAGCATCCTGCCTATTGCCTAAGTGCCTAGGCCAGGGACTGGCCCCTTGCCCCCCTCCGTATTAGCATCACGACTGGAACATCAAACTTGACACCAACAATGACAAATACATTAGAATGGAATAACAATACAGCATTTGGGATCGGCAGCCCTGGATAGAAGAGCACGGTTTGTATTCTGTTGACACGACAGAAGTTTTAACACCGTATGGTCTGTTAATTTTCTCATTGCAATATGGTATTGGTGAGAATTTTCTGTTTTTACCTGACAGCCGTCTGATCTGAAGTCTTCTATTTCCTCGTTGAAGTAGAGACACTGGGTGGAGTAGATTTCAACTGTGTAGTTCAAGGTGAAGTTCTCTCCGCGATACTCAGGAGAAACCGAAGGGGTTACATCGCCTCCTTCAGTGAGCGGGACGTGCTGCACCCCTGGAATGTGTAGAAAAATATCTTTCAATAATGATTTTCATCAAAGCGTAAAACATTTTCTTGTCGTCTGTCTAGTGGACGAAAATGCATTTTTATTGAGTCCTTTTAATGAAATATACACGTGAAGTTGCATCATAACTAACATGCAGCACTACCTAAATTTAGTTATATAATATTGAGTCAGTTAGTTGAACTTGCTGAAGCTCGATTTTCTGACTTAGGGAGAAGAGATGCTGCTACAGTAAGCGTAGTTCAGTGCCTAAAAGTGGCCAATGGCCTTGCACTGAGCAAAACTAGTTAAAAAAGAATAAGAAATATAATATCCTACAATTTCATACAAGAATTGTCATCTATCTATAGATGTTGTTTTGATACCTAGGTAGTACGTGTACTCCACGGAATCCCCTACGTCACTTCCAGGTATGAACCAAGTCCACCTATCTGCTGTCAAGGTTTCTGTTTGGCCCAGCGACAAGGTGTACAGGTCGCCATCTGTATATACATATAAACATACCTTTTTCTAATCACGTTATATGTATGTATAATGAAGTCTGTTCCATGCATGGACCATCGTGACTTAATTTGGAGCAAAACGCACCTATCCTCTATTCTGAAAAAAATAAGGTTCTTTATAGTGGAAAATGTGCAGGTGTTGGCACACTGGAGCACCAAACCCGTGTGTGTTTCTGGCACATCTTTGACAGATTAGCCGAAGAGTCACTGGTGGTCACTCCACCGTCGTGGTGGATATATCGTTTAAAGTGCCTTACCCAAGGGCACAAGGCCAGGGCAAGGCGAGTATCGAAACTAGGACCTTTTAGGTATAAGAGTTTCTACCCGTTGCGCCACACAGACATCAAATATTATCATTTATTGTTAAAAGTTAAGTGGATACAGCTTTGGTAAGTGCGAACCTGGTAGCGGTAGTGTTATATTCCTGTCGAACTCATCAATCCGGCGTGGTTCTTGCCCTTGCTCCAGGAGCAGTCGAACAGACATATTTGCCAGGTGAGGCGTCACCGTGATGTGCAGGGACTTCCCCTGAGTCGCGTTGAACTGGTGAGTCTGCACAAGAAAACATCAATCTTTTACCGAAAAGGCAACGATAAGGATGTAATTTCGTCTAAGGGACAGGATGAGTTGACAGAAAAAAAGAGATGACATTGAAATGTAGGGCTATTCAGTATAACAGTAACAAACAATCGTCGTTTGGGAAATAGAGAAAACTGACAATAGGAGCCATACACGACATAAGCCTAGCAAGGATCTGCTACTCACGTCTATTTATGTCTACATCAAATAAGTACCTTTTACTCCTGATAACTCAATGTGTATCGTAAATCTACAGGTCAGAAATATTGACATGGCAGCAGTCTTTTGATGAAGACCTATAAGACTAACGTATCGCGTATTTACACGTATTGTGTTCTTCTTCCAAGAAGGTTCTGTCGTTCCAAGCTCGGTCATTGTTTGTCCATTCTGAGATGACAATCGTCGGGTGAAGACCTCCACAGGGGTTGATAAGTCCCGGATCTCCAAGGGACTGCCGTTCCGCATGAACTGTAGTCCTGTTACTTCTGACTTGACATTGTCAGACGTGTCGGCGAAGGCGTAAGGATTCCGCGGTGTCTTGAAATTCTTCAAAACGAAAATTATTAATTCAGAATGAAAGTCAATCAATCTATGTACGTTGATACCATGTTGTTACTGAAACTCTGTAACTAACAATCATGCACTAGCCAAAACATTCTAAGGCGTCTTCTTTTCGAGTATATTCAAGACAATTAATCACCTACCTCTATTCCGACATCTCCTTGTGTTTCACAGTTGTCCCCAAGTAATCTTGACAATTTTTCAACCACGAAAAACGTTCCTGATTGGCCATTTACCCGGAAAACGAGCGGTTGCTCGTTGGTAGTTGTATCACACCGCTGTTTTTCAACCGCCAAACTGAATTCACCTACAGAGAACGTCGTCGGGCTCTCTCCCGGGACCTTCTGATCTAGCACCGCAGCATTTAGCTTTCCGATCGCATCAAAAGTTGTCTGTGTGGCATTTCTATTCTGTAATGAAACGAATATACAGACGTAAAACGCTCACATCGTTTCATTTTTACAAATGAGAAATGTTCCCGTCAGCATCAGTCCTGAAACATCAGCCTAATTAAGGAATTACTATCAACTATAGTCTAGATATTCCATGTTTCTTAGTTTGCGAATAATAAGCTCTAAGCGTAAGATACTAGTACGAAGCACATTTTGTTATCAGCATTAAAGTTTCTCCTACCCTTTTCAAGCTAACTTCCCGGGTTTCAG
>NC_049985.1:11100043-11103987 GCF_000003815.2 Branchiostoma floridae | reverse complement strand
ACTTTGAGTTGTTTGTGTAACCACGATCCTGAGAGTCTGGAGTAACCTGTTCCTCTGACGCTGTGCCCTGGCCCAAGGCACTTGACACCTGATCGATGTTTTCCAGGCTTTGAACAGGGATTGTCGCCAGCGAGTCAATGAGTCCGTCACGTGCCTGAGAGATATACAAAATAAGGCGAGAGCTCAAGACCTAAAGCAAAGCAATAAATTTTCTAACTAGACAAGGAAAATAATTATCATTTTGGTTGCTTCATTAATGCAAAGCTATTTGCTGTATCGTAAATTACGTAGCAGTCAAGTTTCCGTTAATGCTAAGTGCTAATAGGCTACATTTGACTCTGCTAACACCCCACACCAGGCAACACTGACAGTAATTTGCAGGCAGATTTAGCAGTGGCATAAGATAGTATCAAAGCTTGCCAAGGAGTACTAGTATTGCCGGCCAAAGGGAGTCAGCTGGCAGATTCCCAGTGGACAGCTGATTCACTTTGCCCAGCTATACTCCTTGGCCAGCTATGATACTATCTTGTGCTCCTGGTAAATCTGCCCGATTAGCAAAACAGCACAAAGGCATTCTTCATGGTACCGTTGAAAGTACATCGTTGCTGTAGGAGGATGTGTTCGCTGCGTTGAGAACAGAACTAAGACTGTTGGTGAGCTGGAGGAGGGCGCGACTGTCTCCAGTATCACGGAGGTTGTCCAAAGTTTCGTTGAGGCTGCTCAGCACCGCTTCCGTCTCTTCCACATTTGGTGGATGGACCTTACAGCAGAAATATGGATGAACATATTTTTGTAATTTGGCGCTAGTGAGATGCATATTTGTCCATAAAAACAACGTGATCATCGTAAGTCAAGTTCAAGTCGAGCTTCAAACAACATCAGTCGACTTAGCTGGCTTGACTATTAACCATTCAGAAAACGATCCTGACGAAATTAAACTCAGTCCACTCTTCTGTGTTGAGTTTTTTCCATATCGATAAACCCGAACCATGTGAGAAAGAACCTCCAAAAGAACTTGTATGCTTGACACTTGATCTGATTGTGCAGAATTAGGAAATCCACTAAGACTTGGAAGGAAAACTCTAAACATCACAACAGGAACTTTACCTGCGCATTGATATTCCTGATGATTGTTGTTGCGCCCAAAGCATCCGACACGCGAACTTCTAACGTGATGTTGAAGTCGCGAAGTTCCTGTCCAGCTGGGAGCTGCTGAGGTGGAAATCGCCTGGTCTGCAGTAAAACCAGAAACATCATTAACTGTATAAAATCATATTTCAAAATAACACTCATCCTACAGCGTCTAATCCACTAAAGTCACACTAAAACAACTAGACTTTGCAAAACACACTACATAGCTACTATTGACGATAAAGCGTCACATGGCGGAAACTACTGGAGAACTGGTCGAATTGTTTCCAAATACAAAAATACTAAAGTAGGGGGCTAGGGTCTACGTTATAAGATAAGCTCATAACAGTTGCGATGTGCATCAAGAATATACTAGTACTCGCTAGATATATCCAAATAGATGCATGTGGCGAATGAGTAAAATATAGCTGGCCAACGTAACTAAGGGATGGATATATATATATAGTCATTACAGTCTGCGCAACGTGAGAAGATGGTAATGTACCGTTCCCGTGTGGAGTAAGGTGTAGGCGGTGTCGTCACTTCTTTCGTTGTTAAAGTAAAGACTGTAGGTCAGAGGTTGGTCATCATCATGGACTCCTGAGGAAGATAAAAGAAATCAATCCCAATTATGCATGCTACTAATATAAAATACTTTAAACGATCCTTTTTATTGAAATTAGCTCATTTGAGAGGTGGGTGATTTACCTTCGCACCAAATGTCAAACGGCGTTATTGTTGAAACACCTGACAAAGGGTTGACCACACATGCTCCAACAGTAGGGGGTTTGTTGACGCTGAGACTGTATTCAGAGAAACCAATTCCCCAAGGTTCGACATTGGACGTCACGTCTACCCTGAAGGTGTAGTTTTCTCCCGCCTAGAATACACAAAGGTGATTCAATCCGTTAGCTAAACTGATTATTAACGTACTAAGTAAATGAAATAAAACCAAATATGTTAATGATGACATGTAGAAGTAAAGTACCTCAAAAATGTTGCTGCGAACCACTAGGTTCTGTGACGCGTTTCCGGTTGTCGTATCAAAATCCCAATCAATGCCTTTTTCTCCCTTCAGAGTCCACTGATATGCAGTGCTTGCTGTTGGACAGTTGTCGCATTGGGTCAGGAGAACTAGCCTCTCGGATGGACTGGCTTTGGCCTCGCAGTTTGCATCACACCTAAGGAATAAAAGATAAGTATCTTCTGACTCCATCCATCCATCATTAGGTATCAATGTAATATCTACACTCAGTAACATAAAAAAGACACTTAAGAACTGAGTGAGACGCACTTCACTCTTGCTAGATATCCAGACTTGATTATTCATGACATTTATTTAGCCCTGAATAGTACTAGTATTTTATTGTGAATAATTGTGAGGGGTGTTATCACATTTTTCTCTGGTAGACACAACGTTAGTCTGAGACCGATTTATTGTGTCTATTCGTGAAAAAATGAGATAGCACCCCTCTATCACATTAATTTACTAGTAAGAGGTAAAAGATAACGTCTATCAGTGACAAAAATGAGATAGCACACCTCTATCACATTAATTTACAAGTATGAGGTAATAGATAACGTCTATGGATGAGAAATGTGATAGCACCCCTCTATCACATTAATTCACTAGTCTATTTTTTGTACTAGATATCTTCTTACCTCAAAAGAACTATCCTGCTTTTAGGCAATAAGAAGACAAACATCGCGTCTTACATAATGGCGATGTTGAGGACAGTTCCGTTTTGTAAGGTGACTGACTGTGAGGTTTGTGATGAGCCCCTCCCGTCAAGGCTGACCTCAACCGTGAATATCAAGATGTCGGAATCATCAGGAAATGACTCGGCCTGAAGTTCGTACACGGCGCTTTCTCCGCCATCTGGGAATATATCGATGCATGCCGTCCCTGCAAAACAAGTTATTTAATAGCAATCACATTTTTGTGTTACAATTGGTACTTTGAACACCGTTCTACAAAAGATACCGATGCAACATACAACACCGCTCTAAAGATGCCGATCATGAGGTCCAATGTACACGATCTTGCGATAAGTTATAAATTGATATTTTGAACATTTAGTTTCACAGAAACAGCAATGTCCTTCAAGAGGCAGAAACTTACCACGAAGCGTTTCACAGATCCACTGAATAGTGAAATTCCGGTAATCGTCGATGTACTCATCCGGATCATAGGACTGTGTTGCGTCCAGCACCAGAGCCCCCTGCCGACTGACAGACTTGGCAGACCCACCGGCTATATGCGCCACTGGTGGAGATGGTGTAATGGTAACCCACTGTCTTTGTACCTCTGACTTTTTGTTTCCAGTATTCGAGAAAACCATGGTAGCGTTCAGCTCAACAATCGTGGAGCCGTAGCCTAAGGTGTTTCCTGGAATTGTGATGTCTTGCGAATCACGCACGACTTTGTTGGGAATGTCCAGTACCTGCACTATGTTCACCATTGAGTTATGTTGGAAAACGCTCCATTGGTACGTAACGCGGTAGGTCTGATTGCAGATGACGTGGATGCGGCTCCGTATAGTGAAGGATGTACGCCGCGCGATCTTCACTGCTAAGGATTCACTGCTTCCTCCTCCAGAGAGACTGATGTCAGGGACGCAATCTGTTATTAAAAACATCGATCACAGGAAAAATTAATGGAAAAACAGGTTAAGAAACATTGACATCAGTTCCTGCCACAGGTGTGCATCGCAAATATGCTTACAGCTCAAGTGTCATACATTTATAAAGACAGGCGTGTGGATGGCTTTCAGCACATTAGAAACATAATTTAGTTACTATGCAGACTAAAG
>NC_049985.1:11059046-11099943 GCF_000003815.2 Branchiostoma floridae | reverse complement strand
TTCACATGTCCCGGGTAGTATTGACATTATAGGGTTCTTACCAGGGGCTGACCTGGAAGAATGTTAAAAGGCAAAAAGTGTGGCCAAGAAAAAGAAGCAACTGACCGCCGCATGTAGACTGTATGCCGGACCAGCTCTGGTTTGCCTGACACGTCCTGTTCACAGAACCGATCAGTTCGTATCCGTCATCACAGGAAAATGTGACTTTGTCCCCGTAAAGATGACCTTCAGTCCTGCTGCCGTTGTTTGGAAATGGCAGCTCTGGGCAGGCTTTTCATAAGAGAAAGCGAATGATTTGAATAAAATTTAGCAGAAGAAACATTATCATAGATTATTATAGGACAGAAACTAAATGTTCGCGCTAGTACTATGCTAAAGAGATTCAAAGACATAAACCTTGTTACCATTTTTACTTTGAAAAAATAATTAAAAAATCGAAGACAAATTATCATAGGCAGTAAGAAGTAACCTACGGTTGCATGTCGACTGTGTGCCGCTCCACGTCTGGTCCGACTGGCAGGTCCGTTCTTCATCACCACTGATCTCGTATCCAGGGTCACAGTGATAAGTAACGACGTCCCCATAATAACTGCCACCGCTGGTGCTGCCATGTTCAACAGGCGGCAGCGGTGGGCAGGACGTTCCTGGAATATAGCAAGTTCGGTGTCACAATAGCAACTTCAGTGTCACAACTTTGACAACAGCAAAAAGATATTCAAGAGTAAACGAACTCAATACATCCTGTTGAAAAAGAGATAGAAAACGGATATTACAAATGATCTACTGTTACGACGATGCGAGAATGGTAAGACGGCGAATGTAAAAGCTTACTGGAGCAATTAGGCTGTGTTCCCGACCAGCTCTGGTTAGCCTGGCACGTTCTGTTTTCAGAACCAATCAGTTCGTAGCCTTCATTACAGAAATACGTGACCTTGTCTCCGTACAGATGACCTTCGGTCCTGCTGCCGTTGTTTAGAACTGGTAGTACAGGGCAGGCTTTTCCTAACAGAAATCAAATTACCTTTAGCAAGGAATGGTTTTGCGCTAGTACTGCTAGATGCTACAGAGACTGCATGACACTAAAGACGCCATGTCCTCTGTTACAATAAGTGCCTGTCATGAAAAATTTTAACGTCTTCACTTTGAAAATATCTACAAACTCGACGAAACTTTATCATAAATAACTAAATAAGAAGTAACCTACGGCTGCATGTCGGCTGTGTGCCGCTCCACGTCTGGTCCGACTGGCAGGTTCGTTCTTCATCACCACTGATCTCGTATCCAGGGTCACAGTGATAAATAACGACGTCTCCATAATAACTGCCACCGCTGGTGCTGCCATGTTCAACAGGCGGCAGCGGTGGGCAGGACGTTCCTGGGACATATAGCAGTTCGGTGTTACAAACTTTACAACAGCAAAGATATCGAAAACGAAACACAAAACAATCTGTCAACCTCTAAAGACAATTGAGAATTGACCACAGCATAAGCTTGCTACAATTGGAGTAAATACTTACGAGAACAATTAGGCTGTGTTCCCGACCAGCTCTGGTTAGCCTGGCACGTTCTGTTTTCAGAACCTATTAGTTCGTAGCCTTCATTACAGGAAAATGTGACCTTGTCTCCGTAAAGATGACCTTCGGTCCTGCTACCGTTGTTTGGCACTGGTAGTATAGGGCAGGCTGTTCCTAAGAGAAGGAAAAAGATTTGAATTGATTTTAGTACACGACGACGCACAATAGCTATGGTACAGAGACTCGAATATATCATGCCCATTTGGTACAATAGCTGTTTGTTGCAAAGCTTGTTAACTTCTTTACTAAAAGATTGAAAACTGGAAGAAACATTATCACAGAAGATAAGAAACAACCTACTGCTGCATGTTCGCGCTAGTTCTATGCTACAGAGATTCAAAGATATCATGTCCTCGGTACTAAGAACTGTTTGTCATGAAACTGTTATTATCATATAGCCAGGCACCGCGAACCAATCAGAAGGCCCCGTTCTACGTTGGTTATGACGCCGTAACATCAGCCTGTGAGTTCAGATCTATGCTTAGTGTTTGTTAATATATTATGTATCTTTGTTTGTTGACATTCTGCACGTATAAGTTTCTTTGTAACAAACCTACGCAATTCAGGGTATATCATGTGTGTATTTCCCTGCCTATGTACGTTTGAGGAAGAAATAAATAATAAATAAATAAATAATAAATGACACATAGATTCCGGCCAGGCAGGTGTGTATCCTCCCTAGCCCTCTGATTGGTCAGAATGAATCGACACCGGTACCGGTGCCGGTGTCGATTCATTATGACCAACCAGAATGAGCGATACACACAAGATATGCAGGATTTGGTCAATCAAAAAGAGCGAAACACATGCCAGAGCAGAGGGAATAAGTACAGACTGCCAGGGGGGAATGGCTCCTTCTGTTAACATTGATAATGAGTTTTGTTGTTCTAAAAAGCCAAAGACTGCAATGTTTCGAATATTTTCTGTGAAAATTTTGGTTTCAAACTGCAATCTGTAATCTCCTTACAAATGTATGTACCAAGGAACAAATGTGAACTTTCAGAAATTCGACAAAGGAATTCACACGTATAGTACCAAGGGATCTATGCGTCATGCAGGAGTTTGCAAGTTTGGGTAGGCTATATGATAATAACGTTAATGACCCGCCTGTTCCTCGGTGTACATGGTGTCATAACGCCTGGTCCTTTGCTATAACCACCTCATAAAACCACCTCGTTCGCTTCGCTCACTCGGTGGTTTTATTCGGTGGTTATAGAAAAGGACCAGGCGTTATGACACCATATACACCTCGGGGCGGGTCATTAACCCTTAACCCTTAATTGTCATAACATTATCACAGGAAATAAGAAGTAACCTACGGTTGCATGTCGGCTGTGTGCCGCTCCACGTCTGGTCCGACTGGCAGGTCCGTTCTTCATCACCACTGATCTCGTATCCAGGATCACAGTGATAAGTAATGACGTCACCATAATAACTGTCACCGCTGGTGCTGCCGTGTTCAACAGGCGACAGCGGTGGGCAGGACGTTCCTGGGACATAGCAAGTTTGGTCTTACAACAGCGAATATATCAAAACGAACACAGTCTGTATGGTTAAACTCTAAAGTCATTTGAGAATCGACCACAACACAAGCTTACTACAAAGACGAGTCTCAGAGAAAGTACTTACTGGAGCAATTAGGCTGTGTTCCCGACCAGCTCTGATTTGCTTGGCATGTTCTGTTTTCAGGACCGATCAGTTCGTAGCCGTCATGACAGGAAAATGTGACCTTGTCTCCGTACAGACGACCTTCGGTCCTGCTGCCGTTGTCTGGATGTGGCAGCTCTGGACAGGCTCCTAACAGAAAGCGTAAGGAAAGAGTTCTAGTAGTTAATAGAGACTACAACGTCCGTTACAATTAATAGAAAGCGTATGATTGAAATCTATTCTAGTAAGGAAAGACTAGTTCGCGCAATTACTATGGTACATGTGGCATTATTTGTGTCAACATTTTATACTAAAAAAATGTACCGTGTGATTTACGGAGTATGCTATCGCAGGCACATCGTACGAAGTATGAGACCGGGGCATTGCTTTGAAACACATCTGTAACGTCAGTGGTGGGTAGGATGTTCTTGGAACATATTTGTCTTTTTTATTTTCATTTCATAATTGGCTTGTTGTTTTGGTCATTGTTAAGACATGTTGGTACATACAGTCTGTGGTGAAACAGAACCTAAAAAACAACATGCTCTGTTTACGTTATTCAAAAGTGAAACGAAACATTACAGTTACTTTACTGGATCAGTCTAGGCTGTATGGCCGACCGAAAATAAAAACAATTTTTCCTTACCTGAAGAAATTCCGTAGAGGTTCAGTTCGGTGAGATATGGCTGATACCCCGAGTGGGTCCGAGTGATGATGAACCTCCAGTACCGCGCTGTTCCCTGGAACCCGCCGAACTCCTGGCTCTGATTCGTGCCTCCCTGCACGTTATCCACGGACACGACGTCCTCCCAGCTGTACGGACTCCCAACCTGCGACTTTTGCAACGTGAAGGCTGCAATGTCATGGGTGGTGTCTCCGTAGCTGTTGACTGCGATGCGTGTTAGAGTTTGGGGTACTGTTAAGTCCATGTCAATGTACCAGTTGTTGTAGTACTGTGAGGTATCCTGAGGGTTCCAGTAGGTTCCAGTGTCGCCATCCAAGGCCTTTGTGGCATCATACGTCACTCCATTGTCGACCCACGGTGTGCCGGCGGAGTCCACAACCCACGATGGATCCTGTGGCAACCTTACACCTAGAAAGGAGGAGGTAAAATTGAGCACAACGAACTGATGGGGTGGGTAGGTTACATTGTGATATATCTGTATTGGGAAATGAAGAAAAATGAACCGACTGGATCTTATAGCTCTATAACAAGTCCGTATACTAGAGGCAATACAACAACAGATGAATAGTGTCATAAAATCAATATTTTAAGCTTTGTCAATGTAATAACTCTGAAATTTCAACAGAAACTTACTGTTAATGCCACAGCCTAAGATTTCCACTCTCATACTCATATGACCGTGCCAGGACTGTGGCAGAAAACGCACATAACGAGCGTTAGCGGGATTGTCCAGTAAGTTTGTTACAGCGGTACTCCTGTCATTGTTGCCTGGAAACACCTAGACGGTAAAAGGATAATTAACATGAGTTATTTTTTTCAATCTTTCGTATAATGGATTCAGCTCTTCGCCACTACAAATGACGGAGTCAATCAGTATTAATTGCAAGTTAAACATAATTTCATAATTAACAGAAAAATGTTCTTCCCTGTAACGTTTACAGGACATGTTTCATTATTTCTTTTAGTTGACTTAGAAATGAATTGGAATAAGGGAACATCTTTGTAAATATGATCATACCTTTTCGGGGCCATCATTTCCTGCATATGTCGTCCAGCTAATGCCATCAATACTGTACTGTAATTTGTAGGAGGTCACCCACTGGTCGGTATGATGCTGGCGACCCTGAATGATGGTGCCTGTGACACGATTTATTTCTCCTAAATCCACCTGTCAGCGAATGCATACACATGTTTTGGGTTAAAGAATACATGTATGTGAAATGTAAGAAAGGCAGACCCAAATAAACCTCGATGACGTATACTGCTCTATGAAGCAAGTCCACATTGTGCAGAGTAAAGTATTCTCAATGAAGCAAATATATCAAAATTCCCTACCAAACGCACCCCAGTGGTCATCAACATAGGATAAAGAAAAGATTACCTTCCAACAACATGGATGACATCGCCACCGATGAAGTTGCCAGAAAATAGCCATCTTAAGTGGCAGAATCGTGATTGCTTATGTACCAAAATGTATGCCTACCTGCAACCATTCGCCGATGGTGTTAGTTAGGGCTGCCCAAGCGCCTACACCATCGACTCCGTTTAGTCGTCCGCGGTAGGGCTCGTGACCATTTTCGTAGTTCCAGTAGGAAGATGCAGTGATGCTGTCATCAGGTATGGCACCAGATTCCATTCCAAGTGGATCAGCGCAGACTGGAAGGGTGAGAAAACTTCAAGTTAGTTTTTAAACAAAGGTCTGAAATTAAGAGAAAATGTTTTCAGTATACTTTCCAGTCGTCAGGATAGCAGTAGTACTTAGCGCGTGTTTCTTCATCCAGAAGAATGTTCAAGTCAGCCCAGTGTCACATTCAAAGGAACATCGAATTTCCAGTATATTGATTCTATATTGGTAGATTTGGTTTGGTTTGGTTAATTCGGATCTCTATTAGTGACTGATACGTCAGTCGTCACTATTCTTCCTGGAGTCCGGGTGAATAATGTAAACCACCGTTTGGCTGATACGAGACGGAACTCACCTTTACACACATCACGCGCCGCCACAATCTGTTCTTGAGTCATGGCGTAGTTGTACAGCTGCAGACAGGCGATACGGCCCGCGAAGTACCGACTGTCTCCGCCCCTCACCGCCACCCGGACAGGGTACTGACTCGCAACTTCAGCAACCCCGATAAGTCTTTCTCCGACTAGTTCGCTGTTGTTCCAGAGAGATGCATTTCCTGTTGCACTGTTGTAGGTTGTACCCACGTAGTTCCAGGCGTTCTGTTGCAGAACGTTGGATGTGATGCCAGTTGAAAATCCCCCATCTCTACCCACCGGCCTACAGCAGATAGGAAGTGTACAAATCAATTCAATGATGAGAATAACAACTCGACCTCAGATAAAAATACTTTCGCAAAAAAAAGAAGGATTATTGTGAAGAATGCCTGTTTTTAAGTCCATATAAATCGTTGGTGTTATGATTACCATGTCCTATTGTACATATAACTGGATTATGCAGTTTCTTAATTCATTGTGCAAAAAAGCATAAGTTCAAAATATGAAAGTCCTATTTTAGCAGAGAAGACCATTTTAATGTTTGCTCATAGATTATGTAAATGTGACAGCAATTTGCATGATTTATGTAAAATGATGTTCCCCTTCACTAAGCTTCATTATGCTGCAATTATGAAATTCCCGTCATTTACCACTATATAATATTTTCTTATTAATTGATCCGCAAATAATGTCTTTATTTGCATAATTGATATCTATCGACATTTCTTTCTTTCTCAGTTGATATAAAGTAAATTTTATGGATCCTGAAAAAATAATGAGATGGAAAAAATGATAGAAACTTATCAAAATAGACACCATGAACGTTGTAACAAGAATTGAAGTAACACAATATGGCAACAAAACTTGGTGCAATCAGCGTCGCCCTATTAAAAGCTTACAGCTTCAGGCCTTACCACATGTCGGTACGTCACACAGCTCCCATCAGCTTACAACTAACTTGGCATTCATTCCTGCGTTCACGAAATGCACTAGTGAAATAGAAATGACGCTAGTGTGGTAGACTGGTATCACTAACAAAGTTGGTAAGTACACTCATGGCTTCCATATTGGTGTCACTCTTACAACTATTAAGCAAGTTTCACTTCTGCAACAGTACAGTCAAGTACTTGAGAGATATCGCAAGTGTAAATTCTACACATAATTATTAGGTTACAACACAACATATTAATACAGGCAAAAAATAATGAGCGCGCGGATGTCATCCATAAAATTTACTTGCCTGATAAAAAACTACTGTTTCTTGTTAGTTGGGTCATTACACACTAGGAAACATTTTTTCCTTGCTTGCACAAATTTGATTGCGACTGACGTCATCATTCAGCAAAAAGAGACAGGGAGGGATAAGTAATTTGTTTGAGTGGAAAGAGAATGGGTAGTTCTAAAGGTTCAATATTCTGTGCCTGGTAAGTAAACTTACCTCATAAACAGCTCCTGTGAAGCAACCTGCCAAAAGTGTAATGCCCAGGCGTTGTTGTTCCCGACGTAGTCGAAGATTGGTCCTGCCTCTCCGGTAGGATAGATGTGCGCCAGTATGGTGAAGGAGTAGCGCACATCCAGCCTGCCGTTGTTGGGAATGTCGATGTAGGAATTTTCGGTTCCCGAAAACAGGAAAGCTCCGTCGGCGTCTCCAAACGGACCTGGGGCCAACTGGGTTCCTGTTGCTGTCCCGTTATTTCCGTTTCCTGTTATGTCTGATGCTCCGTACTGTCCGTTTAATGGCCACAAACCAACCACTGAAAACATAACGTAAACTAAACATGACGCGATGCACTTCCGAGGCCTAAGTACCGTATTACATAATGTCTATAAAATTGACCTTAACCCTCAAACATCTGACTGACATATCAGATATTAAGGCATTCTCGAGTTATGCTGGTCTTCACACACACACGCACACACACACACACACACACACACACACACACACACACACACACACACAGATGCACACACACGCACGAACACACACACACTCACACAACTTGACACGCACACACACACATGCATGCATGCATATATACATACATACATACACAAACGCTACCGAGAACATATTCCCTCGAGCTCTTGGCGAGGGTAATAATCTACAAGGTGGCTTCGAGAGCGTAGCAAATGTACCTATTTGACAGACGAAGGGCCTTTGAAAATCGCAGTTAGTGTCGTCCCATTTGAAACCTTTAGCCTGCCAGAGTTGCCCACATTGCCTATCAACATCGTTGGGTTCTCCTGGTGCCCAGTTGGTGAAGCCACTGTAAACCGCTGTTCCATCAGACCATGTCCACCCTCCCTATACAATGAAAGTCAGATGTCGGAAGTCATATTAAAGCGTATCTCCTCAACTACCAAAGAAACTCATTCACGTCAAGCGGCTTTTATAAGATGAAAATTGACGGACGCTTCTTGTTTACATCGATACAAAAGTCCCGTTGAAATTTCCCACATGCCAATACGGATTGCCTGCTGCGAGAAGACTACTTCAAAGAGTATTTTCTCTTTTCCAAAAAAGAAATTTCTGCCGCTATTTGTCTACATGCTGTCACCCTGACAAGAATGAATGGAAGCTCGTTTTGAAAATCATTTGATTCCTCAGTGCCCAGTTAATGGTTATTAACAGTGTTGACAATGAAATAAATGAAACAACTTTGGCCAGAAGATGGAAGGTCATATGAAAGCAAAAAACAAAAGAAGACGTACAAAACTGACAGAAGAAAATGAGACATTGAAAATGTGGACCAAACTGACATAAAGTATACTCTTATCAGGCGTGACACTCACTGTCATTTGTAGAAGTCCGATCCAGTAATCTGTACCAGCATTAACCTCCGCAATCATACCGACAAGGAAGTCCTGCAGATCCTGTGATTTCACAACGGCGAGACGGCCTCCATCTGCTGCACAGGTCTGGGCAGCAGCGTCGTACGTCATGCTTTCCGCAAAAACCTTGTACCAGGTTCCATTTAACTCTGTGTACCCTGAAAACCCTATGGAGGCACAAAAGTATTCAGAGCCTCCCATGCCAAGAAAGGGGCTAGGCAAAATCGCTAACCGTACATGTACATCGAAACAAGGAAGTCGTGCATAAGTTAGTCACATATGATATCATAAAGTGTGACGTTTAATTCGAACATTACAACTTCATGTCATGTATTAAAAAAAAGGGTGCTAATTTTGCGCCTACATTTTTTTAGAAGGAAATGAAGATGAATACAAAATGTATCCTTAACTAGTAACTATCATGTCATGCACAAATGCATATCTACACTTTAACAACAGCAAAAAGATATTAAAATCTAAACGAACTCAATACAGCCTGTACTAACTTACAAAGAGTTTACATCTATAAAATTATAGTATTTTCTCATTGATTATGATTCAGAAACTGATATTTAATTTTGATATCTTTTTATGAATTCAACATTTCTCTCTTTTTCAGTTACATACGTAACAAGTTTGAGAGTCCTATCATGGAATGCAGTGGATTTATAAATTTTCCTCATTGATTATGCCAATCAGCTCCCATTCAAGGCTTCTCAAGTTATGCTCTTCACAGACAGACAAGTACAGACACACAAATACACCAAAATATAATTTAAAGGTAGTGTGGAAACATTCCTTTTTTGTAATTAGCAACAATGATAAAGATAAACTCAGCAAGTTGAACAATTCCGAATTTCAGATCGAAATTCCACATATTGTAAAAATGCAGTACTACTTACGGCATTGATACTCTTCCCTCCTGGTCTCTCCGAAGATTAAGATGCGAGTTGTCTCCCAGTCAATCACGTTGCCATGGTAATTACAGAACGCCGCCCAGTCCGCTCCTATTTCAGCTGGAGACAGCACGCGGTCCCAGAGGTTCACTTTCGACAGTTCACCGGTGAACGCTTGTTCTGCGACGAATCCTCCGCCAACTTCGTCTTGATCCTGTCCCAGGATCCATGTGCCGCCTCTGCCCACTCTCCCTCCCACGTTAAACCCGGAGCCAGAGTCCGCCAGCGCGCCGTCAGCGTAGAGTTGCCAAGCTCCATCACTGCTGCGCCAGGTAGTACATATAGCGTGCCACTCACCATCCCACACAGGTGGGTCTGCCATTTGCACATATATGTTTTGTACGTATAACTGGAAAAACAATAACATGAGTTGCTTTATCAGCTGCAAAATTATATGAACACGTATGGCTACATCATAACAATGCATCAACAAAACATTTACAATATATAGCATTGGTAGTGTACCTAAGCACCAAACAATTGCAATTCAGATTGACCAGTTTGAATACTTAATGAACAACATATTTGCATTTCATATTTTACAAAATAAAAAACTGGATTCTGGTGCTTGATTTTGAAGAACTATCTGAGCTACCAGCAAATCCCAATCTAAATGCGTATCCAACATTAACAAGCATTAAAACATGATAGATTAGACGACTAAGGTGCTATCCACATCCACCATTATGTAGTGCTACTTACTTTAAATCCACCATCAACAAACAGGAGAAGCTCGTTGTAATGTTCTGGCACTGCGTAACTGACCAAGCTGATTTTGTTGCTGGAGGACATGTTGGAGCGCATGTGCACACATAGAGTAAAGTTCGTTAGGTCCTCAGGCAATGTTGCCTCCATCCTGGCATGTTTATCAGTGTCTCTTGGGCCAGGGAAGATGATCTTCTGTGAGTCCCCTAGTACGTAATCTGAAAATAAAGCATGTGATTTTGATAACTGGCAAACATTTAAGAGATGTGTAAATCAAAATAGTCCAGACTAGCGAGCACAGGTGTCACTAAACAGTACTTTCAGTAACGCATGTCAAAAGGATGACATTCTATCCATCACACAGGAATTTGCATAATTGGCATCTCTCTCCACACACACACACACACACACACACAGACACACACACACACACACACATACACACACACACACACACACACACACACACACACACACACACACACACACACATACATACACATACACACACACACACACACAAACTCTACTCAAAATATAACCTTCTTGGCGAACGTAATATTTAACCTTCTTGGGGAAGGTAACTAACCATCTAGATAGAGTTGTTCGCTGCCCTCCGAGGAGTCAGTGGAGAACTGGCAACCGTTACTGGGGCAGGAAAAACGGTAGTACAGCCCAGTATAGCCACTGTAGACGTCAATCTGGAAAGAATAATGTTACCAAACATCATTATCATCATCATCATCATCAGTGGTACCGTGTAGCGCAGTGGTATTGTATCCGCCTCGTGACCGAGAGGTTGCGGGATCGAATCCGCCTGCCGTGCAACCGATCTTGTGCCCTTGGGAAAGGCACTTTACACGACTTTCCTCACTTTACTCAAGTGAAAAATGAGTCGTCCCTCGGATAGGACGTTAAATGGAGGTCCCGTGTATGGGGAGAGTCACACCCTATGCACGTTAAAGAACCCCCACACGTGCGATGGTGCGGTGTGTGTTGGTGCAAATCCTTCTGTCTGGAGTTGGTGATTCACTTCAAATCACCCGGTTGGAGGCCTGGCGAACCTCCATACCGTATCAGCCACACGGTGATTTACATCATTCACCCGGACGGGAGACCTGGCGCATCCCCGTCTTGTAATTAGCCTCGAAAGGGTATACCACTCCGTAAGGGGCAGTATAACCCCGTCGTGTGTAAACATGTGCGAACATGTGTGATCACGTCGACCGATGATGATGATGACCAAACATCAATTAGCTCTGATTTAGTTTCAATGCTGATAAATACATGTATGACCATAGTAGTGTACCACTCACCCAGTCTAGTTTGAGCCAGTCGCTCCCCGAAGTGGTAAGTCGGAGCCGAGAAGGATCACCAAAACTGGAAGCGGCAAAGGCTCGGTTGTACTCAGTCCTTTGGTGTTGATTATGTGGGAAAATGCAATTTCATGAATTTATTAGAAGAAGAGGACACTACTTTGCAGCACAGTAGGTGTAATTAAGCAGGGACAGATCTATACTATACTTATCTGTGCAATATTAAATGTAAATATCTAAAGGGACGTAGCTTTTAGTGCATAACACATTGTATCAAGTATTTAAATGTAATAAACTTTAGATTAAGGCTTCCTAGGTATCCATGTGTATGATCTATTGAAAGGCGTAACCGTATCAATACTACAACCAGGTACTTGATAGAGGAATAATGACCGTGAGATGTGCATGTGCATACGGAAGGTCGGTCCCTTTCAAACACCGAAAAAAACATTGAACAAGTGAAGCAAGTGGTGTTAACAATGACCGGAGCTTATAGCAAAAATGAGCCTTCCTTCCCATTCGTCAACGTCATATGTCAGTATGATAATGCACATCCTGGTACTCACCCAACCGCTGTAAGTCCGGATACCGTCGTTGTCACACAGAAGTCACCAGCGTCAGAGAAGATTTCCACTGTCAGTGAATTAGTAGTCCCAGAATGCTCAGCATCATTCGTTGCAATCGTCAGGCCGTAACTCACTGTTTGATGAATCAACATTTTGTTATTTCATCACATCATCACATTGCTTATCTATATATACACTGGGTGATAGTGACCATGTCCAGCCATATGTCCTTTAGTGCAATCGTCATCGATCTATGCTGTCCATACAGGGAATCCGTCTGCGTACAAAGAAAATGGTCACATAACCTTTTGTCGTTGAGAAACTGAAATATTCGTTCGTACAGTCGGCCAGACGTGTTCAATGTCTCCCATGACGTGAATCGAAAGATCTGGGTACGTGTTTTATGATATTTTTCAGTGACATGAAAGCTTTTACTACTTTGACGTTTTGGATTTATTGGGCTGGTGAAAGGTACTTCACCGCAATGAATACACCTTCGTGTAGCCCTTTTTCGTTTTAGACTACACCCTTTTAGAAAAAGCATTGCATGAGTGAGACCTGAAAATAACTTTGTGATGTGTGTGAGATGGACGCAGCATTTCAATGGATATTACCTAAAGCTCTAGGAGGGGTAGAGATGTTTTTAATGTCTCAGATGATCATAGTAACATTTGTTAAGTATTTATAGCTCACTGAAGAGTGTACAAGACGAATGTGTGAAAACATAACGGTATACGCTTGAGCTTCGGCCCTTTGAACGGCAAATCAAGTACCCCAACATGGCGCTTAACACCTGCCCGCTATGTTCATATGGAAGCACTACACATTATGCCATGACCATGTAAACTAAATAAAGGCCTACCAGAAAATACTTGGACTTCGCACAGGGTCAGTACCCGGGAGGGTCCGGGAAGACGGACGCCCACATAGCGACCCTTCATCCCCCGACAGGAGACGGAAATGGACGGCTGGTTCAGGTTGATTTGATGATCACCTCCACATCTGGGGTTCGTGCTGACCTGGTCGGAATCTCCGATGTGGATGTTGAAGGGGTTGAGGCGTTCGGAGCAACAGTCCTGGCGGTTGAAGATGACCAACCTGTAGATATTGGAGACAGAGAATGCGCAATACCAATGGCACTTGAGTTTGATACGCATTGTATGTTCACTGACAGATAAACATTCCTATGGAACTCCATAAAACCTGCAAACTTTGATAGATCCTCAGTGTGTGTATGTGTGCTTTTAAACAAGAGGTCAAGCTGTCATATCAGTGATAGATAATGGATCCGGAGATATGCTGTACACGTACCTGTCAATCACATACGATTGGCCGAGATCCACCCACCAGGCTGGGTTATCCTCTCCATAGTCACTTACAGTGTGTGTACAGGAACCAGCACCGTAGTTTGTAGCTGTGTTCCCGTCTACGGCAACGCTGGCAGGCTCCCTGCTGCTAGTTTGGAACGCTGTCTTCCCCAGGGCGACATTAGCACCTGCCCCAGGGGAGAAGACTTACATGAGCAGTGTGGAACTTGTATCGATCAAGTTGAAGAACATTTCCTATTTCTTACAGAGCTAATTTTGTCAATCTCTTCGATAAAAATGCAATTGTAGACACAATGTGTTAGCGTTGTTATATTATGATATTGTAAGCATATCTGGTAGTTATCTTGACATAGATATGACACCATATACATGAATAAATTGTATATATCCGTGTCAAAGTGGCATGAGGTACGTCACTGTCGAGCTGTCACACATTACGATGACGTTGAAAGTCCTTAAGCGTCACTGATAAGAGTACGACACAAAACATCAAATCTGTGACCTACCAACTTCGCAGATGGAACCAATGCTTCTCGAACAGGGTGCGTCGTTCCATTTATTTCCTTTGGATGCATGCGTTGCCGGGATGTACATCGCGCAATTTTCGGCTCCACCGGCATTGTTCGGCTCTCCATCGCCCCAGTCGGTGTAGCTCAGCTCCCCGCCATCTACGTAATTCCATGATCCGTCCTTACGATCCAGTCCGAACCAGAACCCGATGTTCGGGTTCGCATCGTTCTTCAATGCGATTAGGAAGTCGTTGGTGGTGTTGTCGCGAGGCATGGCCAGCGTGCCGCCGTCTGCTTGGCAGGTCGTCAAAGCCTGGTCGTAGGTATTCTCACTGACATCGGCACGGTAACACAGGTGAGTGTGCGCCAGGTAGTAGTAGCCGTTTGGACAGCCTGCAGAAACAAACCATGATACAAACTTCAGCTCTCTCTCCTAGTGATGTCCACAATCAGAGTTTTAGAGAACTTACAATCAAGATATCATCCCTGGTAGTGAAGCAGCGAATCAATATATCATTTCTCTTGAACACTGTCTCACACACTTCATAAAATGTTCCCAAATCTACAAACTGATCAATATCACGATAGTTGAAACGGCAGCTATGCTAAACAAGTATAAGTTTTAAGTGTAATCTAATGCAGTATAGTAATTAGAGCAGTAAAATGCTATAATGTAAATGTTTATGCTAACGTTTGTATAGATATAGAATGAACAAATTTACCATCAAGCCGATCGTACATGTTGCCATGTACTGCAGATACTTTCTCTCCAGCCGAGCAGAGTTTGTTTTTCAAGTAGCAGTTTGTATTTTGTGTGTTGTACTGAAATGACAGGCATGAAGAGCTCGCACAGCAGGCCTGGATACAGAACTCGAGGGTAACGCCAATATGGCTGGCTATGTCGACTGCAGATCCTCCACAACCAGTCTGGGGGAAGTGGCGAAACACTGATAGACCACACCTTTCTGAAAAAAAAGTGTATGTTACTATGTAGCACCAGAATCACTAGAAGCAGCAACAATAATATTTGCGTGTGAGCTAATTAAGTTCAGTTATTATGATCTTGTCACCTGAAATTCCAGTCCGATTATCAACGTCGCTCTAGGTAACGTTTTGCGATATCGTGATAAAACTTTGAAACGTTATTAGTTTTATTGATGGGATGTATAATTGTCATAGAGTATGTTCAGTTTAGTGAAACTAAACTAAACACCCAATCAAACCCAATAGGCATTCACTAGTTATGAATCCCCCAAGACGACTAAATACCAGTAATACCGCACATGCTATAATATATACTAGGCATAATTTCTGCACGCATTGCAAAGTATGTTTACCCCTGTTTCCATTTTCAGACATTGAAAGTACTAGTAATAGCTTGAGCTGAATATTTAGAGAAAAACAATGATAGAGTGAGGAATGTAATGTTTAGTCCTCGGCAGGTCTTGCTGATACATGTGTATTAGAATGTAGAGTTGAATAAACAATACTAGTTCAACACAGCACAACACAGAAGCTAATACTACTTACCGTATATGGCGTGACTTGTGTACGAGAACCGGAACCCAGAACGCGTTCCACTGTCGTTAGATGTAAATCTCAGGAACATGACGTTAGACGTGCTGGTGATAGGGTTGACTGACTGATGACCTGTCAGCCTAGAGATCCAGAAGGAAATAGCATAGTTGAGACACTCGAGTTGTACGTCTAAAGGTTAATGTTGTATCTCCCCCCCCCCCCGCCCAAGAAACCAATGATTTGAAGGATGCCTGACCTGATTGGTCATCATCCTCATCGTTGGCTGAACCATTAATGTATTAGTTCTTATAAAGGGTGCATTATTTAGGGCATTACCAATGAACCACTTCCACGTCACTATCACTGGCTCCGTCGTAGATAAGCAAGACGTCATTGCCGTCCTCTGTTTCAAAGCTGTCGAACGTGAGACGAATCGTGCTTCCTGTCGGGACGGTGATCAGCCACTCGCATAACTCATTATCGCCGTAGTCACTTGGATAGTTGGGTGACGTCACAGGACCTCCAGAGGGAGCCGTCAGGTTCCCTCCACATCCAGCAGCACCGGACTTTAGCAGATCACTCGGTAACAACAACACGAGGACGCACATGGCGTACGTCATCACCCGGCGGGGAGATGAACCCGCCATGTTGTCTGAGAACAGCAGAAAGAAGAAAAAAATACGAAAACTTGAAGAATGCTGTTTGTTAATGCTATTTTATTTCACCAGGGGTGACATATCGCCTTATCTTGGTGCTTTTCAACGTACTCGTGGGGGGGGGGGGTATTTAGATTCATAACTGATCATATTTTGGCAACTATACATACTGAGACCTTTGGGAAAATAATGAGTGATCGAAAGTCATGGGTCATCGAAGAATCATAAAAAAAACATTTGAAGATCATTTTAAGTTCATCTAGATCCCCGTAAGACCTTTGCAAGACTTTGGAGACCATCATATTGAGCGCTCTTTGAAAGACCACAGAGAGGTATCTGTCAAACGTCCCTCAAAACATAAAACTGGCAACAGTGCTTCTGCATTTCCTGTGCTACTCGCATGACGTAGTGCCAGGGCCACAATCATGCTCTGATGACTTTCAAACACAAACTGCTACAGGTAACATGTCTCCCCTGAATGCAAATGACGTGAGGTGCCTTTGTTGGTGGCACAGACCGACATGTTACTGTTTACTAATCCAAATGAGCTCTAACGTTGCGCCTGCAGAATCGTGTACAGAATGAATTCTTTCTCCTTCTCGTGACATTGACTCATTGCAGGTCATTCAATGGATCAATGGACAAATATAAAGACAGTTTCTGCTGTATATTCCAGCCCAGACGGTGTTACAACTTGCATGCGCACATCTGCGCTTTAAAACGTTGTTGCAGGGGAATCGTTTCGAGGTCGTATTAAACTCCACCCACGTCCCAAATACTAATTCAATCCATCAAAGCATTTTCGAGTCAAGCTGTTCATCCACATTGTGACAAACATACATACAAACGCTCCCGACAGGTAAACTTCTGGCGAAGCTAACAAGAACAAGAGAAATATCAGACAAAATATGTCTTTTACTCACAGACCGTAAATGAAGTATGTAAGTATAGGGATTCAGCTAATCGAGTTGATCAAAGTCAACAACAGCTCAAATCATAAAAGTAAATGGCTAGATATAGATAGATAATCCCCAAACATCTATCATTGCCACAAACTGGAAAGATCTGTAAAGACCACTCTTGGTCTGAGGCGTTCTGAACAAAGAACCCTCCTTCTGTGTATTTGTTATGGTTTCTCGTTATCCCGAGCGTTATCTAACCGTGGCGACATTTTCAAACGAGCTTACTAACTCCGTCGAGAAACTGGAATGTTCGAATGTGACTTGTCAACTTTTTTTGCATACTGAAGTACAATCACCAAGTATTATACAACACTAAATAACATATAGTGAGGATGTTTCAAAACGAATAATTTCTTCCCAGCCACTATCATGATCAGTTAGGCCATGTTGATTTGATTACAGTATATATACGGTAAGACATCCTCTCGGAATCCCAAAACTGATGCGAGCGTGCAAATAAAAAAAACTGGCCAAAATTTTTTTATTCATTTTGTAATCTAAGTGGTCTGAAAGGCTGAACAAACGACAAACACATTGAACACCGAACAATAGATTCTTCATTTTCGTTTTCACAGTCTTCTTCTTTGACATTGGGATTGACGTTGACAAAAGTTTATGTTTCCCGATATATTTTTCTTTTTTAATCTACGGCATGTATTTGTTCCTTTTACGGCTGCTTTGTACTATTCAATGCATGGTGGAAAACTTTTTAATTTATTTTTAGTAGCGGCCGAAAATTGATGCGCGCGCGGATGTCATCCATGTAATCAAATCAACATGGCCTCACACATTAAAACAGACATCGGGAATTGTATATACAGAGTATGGAATGGCTTTCATGAGTCTGTTCCAAGAATAGGAGGATATGGCCTACTGGAGACTGTCTTAGAAGCCCGCCTACGTTATCTGAATGTGATGCTATAGTATGGACACCAGTATAAGCCGCTTAACATAACACAACATACATTTTCATTTCAATATTCCAGAAGGGACACGTTTCTATTGAATGGTGGCGTGGGGATATTGTTATAGATAAAATTCGAAGCTCCAGGGTGTGAAAATTGATTATGGTACTTAAAGTGTAGAGCGGGGAAGCGATAATACCTGCACTCATCAGGGAGTAATATTTTCACTTTCACTTGCCATTGAACGGCTATAGACAGATTCAAAATTCCACGAGTAGTTGACTTGAATTGTATTGGTAAAGAAATGTATTTTCGCATGTTGTGTCAAAGCATACTTTAGTATAATTAGTAACATTCCGAGTCCATAAAGTCATACCAATCCACAATAGGGCCACACAATGGTCTCATCATATATTCAGATGAAATGGGCTAAACAAGGGACATTCCAAGGGACATTCCACTCCAGAAGCGGATATTACAATTCCTCAGAGAATAAAAAGTTATGCTTGAATCAAACTGGTGGGGGAGGACGTGACTTTGACCATGGGGACAGGTATTTCAGTATTACCTTTTGAGTAGACTAACTCAGCAACTGTGTGCAAAAACGTCATCAGAACTGCCAGCCAACACGTTTCCATTATCATTTGTGGGTCATTCTAAAATCATTTGTCCAGCCTTTTTCAGCAGAATGGTCCATAAAAATGGCCAAAATCTAACTGTTCCAAGGGTCTCTAGTCTTCAAAGTTTTTGTGTACCTTCCTCAATGTTTGATAGTCAATTACTGTCGTAAGCTTAGCGACTCTACCGTTAGCGAGAAATTGTGCCGATGTTGGTCACACAAGCTGAGTTTTGGCGCCGCCATTTCATATTGACCTACTTTCAACTTCTAATACTATCAAGTGCCCAAATCTCTCTATTCCAAGATGAGTTAGTCTTTAAACCTTTTTTTGTATCTCTCTAAATGTGTGCTTTTTCAAGCTCATCCCGAATAGGGGTTAGCGAAAAAGTGTGACGGAAGTCGACTAGACCAAAATCATACCGTACAGGGGTACTTGGATTTAGAAAAGACAAACTTTGCGAAAAGTCGGGAACATTTGTATCCAAAAAAAATATCATCTATCAGAAAATAACACTCGCTTCTGCAGTGGAATGCCCATTTAATGCAATTATAACCCGTTTGAAAAAAGGTGATTGTATCGTTTAATCAATACAGGTGCAGATGCCAGCTTGTTGTACTATATGATGTCACAGACCAAATACAAACTTTTACAAAGGTACAGGGACTTTCACGGGATCCTATACAACGTGAAACACAAAGATGAAATCGGATATGATAAGCATACAGCTATTTACAAAGTTATAAGTGCATGTACCTGTATATCGATGGTTTGCCTACCGCTTATACCTCAGCAAAAACATTATCTAGCGAATGCAGATATTACCTGTTAGATATATTGAGCTATCTTAAACAAGAAGAAGTAAGATATGACATTTTGAAGAATAACGTGACGTTTATGTTCAACCATATTTGAACAAAATGATCAGGACGTGTGGTCTCGGGGATGTGGTGTGAAATTTTGAACATCACTGACTTGACTACGCTTTCTATCCAGGTATTCTATTCAGAAACATTTTGGAAAGCTTTACTCACAGTTTACTAACTGCTGCCCAGTGCTTGGCCCAGTATTGGCACGCAGTAGGTTGCAGATTTAAACTTGATCCCCGGGCCCCGAGACATACCAAAGACTTTTAATTAGAAAAGGAACATAGTGCTCTCTATCTCTGCTTAGCACTGTACATGTGCTTAGAGTATGGTAGTTGAATTGGACCCACAACACTACCAGCTGCAGTGGACTAGAAGACCCCTGTTGTAGTGCTTGCACAACTATTTAGAACTGTTCGATCACATACATGTTAGATTCGTGTGTTTAAACAAGTTCTTGAACTGTTGACAAATGTAAAACCATACTAGCCGTCCTTGGGAAAGACACAATTTGTTTTTGTTCCTACAGGGGCAATGGCGAGGTCTCCGTACTTCAGTCAAGACATGCGGTCAGGGATTCCTACCCGACACAAACGCCGCGGGCAGCAGGCAAGGACTCTGTGCACCACGGTGGCTTAGCCTCCACCTACGGTTGGCTTGGAGATTATTCCTACGGGGGTACTAGCCTCCAACAGGCCTTCCTACGGCGATACTAGCCTCCACCAGGCCTTCATACGGGGGTACTAGCCTCCACCAGACCTTCTTACGGGGGTATTAGCCTCCACCAGGCCTTCCTACGGGGGTACTAACCTCCACCAGGCCTTCCTACGGGGGTACTAGCCTCCACCAGACCTTCCTACGGGGGTACTATCCCCCACCAGACGGGGTACTAGCCTCCACCAGACCTTCCTACGGGAGTACTAGCCTCCACCAGGTCTTCCTACGGGGGTACTAGCCTCCACTAGGCCTTCCTACGGGGTTCTAGCTACCCTCCACCAGACCTTTCTATGGAGGTACTAGCCTCCACCAGACCTTCCTACGGGGGTACTAGCCTCCACCAGGCCTTCCTACAGGGGTACTAGCATCCACCAGGCCTTCCTACGGGGGTACGGGGATCGTGGAAGTCGGAAAAATCAGGAAATTGGTCAGGGGAGTCAGTCCACGGTTCAAATTTTCCCTCCGGTCGACCAACTCCTCTGGTAGCCGCGAAAATCCCCTGGCAAATTATTCTCCCTATAACGGCCAGCGCAGTCAGTCTATTAGAGACTACGGGGGTACGGGGATAGTAGAATTCGGCAAAAACTTGTCCAGGGGAGCCGGTCCACGTTAAGGTTACTTGTCCCCATCCAACTCCTCAAGTAGCAAAACTCTCCATGCAAACTTTTCTCCCTGTAACTGTTGTGTAACAGCCAGCGTAGTCAGTCTGGTAGAGACTAACTGTGACCCGGGTCGCTCCTTGACTTATGAAACAGTATTTAGTGTTCTATAGCTTATATGTTGTGATTATAGAACAGCAGCTAACGAACCTCACCCTCTCACCTTTAAGTGGAAGATTCTTGTGATCAGCAACTCAACTTAAGAATCCCTATAGCAAAGGTGGAGAACGATGCATGTAGTCAGTTGTGAGTGCGGTATTCTTCTCTGTGTACTGACTCCGCACACGGTCTACATACACATAAGTAACATACAGAAGGGAGGAAGTTCATATACTCTGTTTGTCGATGTATGCCTTTTCTGCGAACCGTCATTCTCATGCCTGAAGAAGATCACGAAGCAGGTGCGCCAAGCGGAAAGGTAAACACTCTGAAGGGCAAAGTAATGTCTTACGATTCGCCAGTGAACATACCTGTACGTCTGGGAGCGGTAGTATAGATATGATCACCACGAATTCTCCGAAGAAGCTTAGTCACGTAGAAAGTTCTGTGGCACAGTGATGACAGCGCGGGTTGTGTGACTGAACAACAGGTGTACCAAAATACTGTAAATGCTGAAATTTTCGCGATGGTTTCATGTTCGAGGTTTTCGTGTTGGAAACTTAAAACCACCACGAACATTTTTTTCATGCCAGTAAGAGTGCATGGTGCTACCGCGAACTTAAACACCGCAAACAGTCATTTTCCCGCTACCGCGAAATTAAATCCCCGCAAACATTAATGCATTTAGAGTAGTATGGGCCTGTCGTGTCGTCAGTGAAACGAAGTCTATTTGTCAAAGTTGTAAAGTTATTCATTACAAGATGCCGAGGGCAATGCCCAACTATGGGGTCCTGCGGAAATACCAGGTATTCAACTGTCGGAACGAACACCTGTAAGTTCCTTCAGTGTGAAGGGCGTCTCAATAGACATCTGGAAGAATGAGAAACGTTTCTGCAACGTTACAATAAATTAACGCGCAATACCAGCGTCTGCTCTATTTATTGTCTGAAAATTAAAAGCGTTTCCAAAAATTGATTTTGTAGCAACTGCGTAATAGCTACTAACATCAGCAGTATGAATATAATGGGCCGTACGTGTGCGTCTAGCCTGGATACCATACCCCAACCTCAAAAATATATTTCGTGTTGGGGTCTGGCAGGATGGTTCTCGAAGGCCCTTGATCAGAGGGAGGAGAACCTAGGATTGATGACCACTCACACCACAGGTAGCCAGCTACAACACACCACAGTCTGTCAGCAGGCTATCACAGTAGCAAATCAGGTACTAGATATGGCTTGAGTCATTTTTCAAAATAACAACAGAACTTTGTTCAAAACTGCAAGCTTTGTACACCTGTTTATCATGTTTGATAAACTGAGATCTCAATGAGGTAACAGCCTCTAACCCAGCAAGGACATGGGGTGTCTTATCTACAGTAACTGCTACATTTCATCTCTTAGTGGTCACTGTAATGGATTCAAAAAATACAGTTGGGGGTCTTTAACCAATCATGGCAGGGGTGTAATTACCTCCTGCTGATCCTGCTGCTGTTCTATTGGCGGAGTTTTTTGCCCACTATCTGAGGCAAAATTGAGAAGCCGGCCTATGCCATCCGGCCAGACCCCTGCACGATAGATACCTGAGATCGGGCTGGGGTTTGGTAACCAGGCGCTAGTGTGTGTCAGGTATGTGGGGGGAGGGAGCGACAGTAAACGGCCTTAAATCATTGATGTCGCTGCGGCTGAAGGGACAATACAATCCAGCTTTAGTAAACAGAGGTTACTGTAATATATTCTCTCAATGTGACTTCAGCGACACAAACACCGCATTCAGCGGTGCGTGTTGACTCGAGCGTTGGGTGAAATTGCCTGCGGTCCCAAGTATCAACCTCCTTATGTGCTCTTTACACTTCTATGAAACGAAGAAACAAAGACTGATATTCACCTCTAATGATTAAAGGCTTTGATAGCTGAGCCAGTCAATAATTATCTATTACTATGATAAAGAGATGGATATAGATGGCATTTTGCTTGGCGCTGAACAGGTCACCCGACAGAACGTAAGACTTTGATGGTGTCATCAGATTAAAGTCTGAAAAAAATCCGATTCAACGTCTTCAGAGACAACAATAAACACTATCAATGCCAGTTATTGCTAGGATGTATCCCTCTCATGTGTAAATACCTGTGACCTCTGACACGTGACGCAGTGGCCTCGTTCCCGGGGTATGCGGTGCACTTTGCTTTTTTTTTTAAACATTTTATTGATAAATCAAAATAAATAAGTTACAAAAACAGTGAACCATCCATCCACAAGTATGAAATAATAAAAGTAATACATCAAATAAGTAAGAAATAATATAGTAACTTCAAGAGCATATCGTTCCCCATTTGCCCCGGTGTTTCAGCAGTTTTCCCCTCCTTGTTGCAATAGAATATTCAACTTTGTGGAAGAAATTAATATAATTTAGAAAAGAATGAAAGTTCACATGATTGGCCTTTCTACTTTTATAGATACACATTTTGGCTAGTAAAATAACAAGATTGCCTATTTTGGGGGCGTCTAAATGCAAATTACCAAAAATAACATTAAAAGCATTGAGGTGAAGTTTTGACCCTGTCTTCTGTTGAAACCAATTTTGAATGTTTTGTCAAAAGGAAACTAAATGAGGACAATCCCAAAAGACATGTTGGTACGTTTCTTCTTCTGCGTGGCAAAAGGAACATAGTGGACTGTCTATACATTTCCAAATGTACAATAACCTATTTGTTGGTAAAAATTTATGTACAATTCTATATTGGAAAAATCTTGTGGTTGGGTCTATTGTGCAGTGGATAATGGAAGTATAGACTTGTCTCCAGGGGATTGGGGTGTCAAAGAGGTACAGCCATGACAACTGAACATTATGTGACACATCTATCAACTTGTAAGACATTAAAAAGAACTTATACATACTTTTGTTAATCTTAATATTCTTAAGCCATGTACTATCATATTGATCTGGAATACAAGTAAAAAGATGAGGTGACTCAAGCAAACTAGCCTTCCATTTTGAAGGAATTGCAGTGTAAAGCTGCAAGTACTGGAGGGGGCTACAGACATTACTATATTTCATACAGAATTGATTATATGACACTAGCACTTTGCTTAGGGAACGACAGATCACAGTAGTTGCGAAACTTTATAATCGTCTGTCGTTGTCGATTTCGAGGAAACGCTTGCTAGTTTTGAAATATTAACATTGACCAAGTATGTAATAGGCAAAAAGGAGAAGTTTTGTGGGAAAAGGGTGAGATTTTAATTCATCAGGCTTACAGGCTTCAGTCAAGTTTTTGCGCGAAGTGCGCGTTTCAATGTTCATAATCTGTTGACGATGGGATCTGGAGCGTTTGGACGGGTATTATAAAGTGAAGCGTGCCTTTGATGATAAATAAGAATTCAGTAGACGGGACAAACTCTACAAAAAGTGGATATCTTGGGGCCAAAATTACCCGATGGACTAACGTTATTTTCTTTATGTCGTGTCTAATCTAACCAAGGACGTCCTTGATCAAACTCATATCAGATTGTGGTCCATCACTGACCACTGACAGATGAAAGTCTGCCTGTGGTAGAATTGAACTATTGTTCTGGTTGGTGTTCACTGGGTGTAATATTAAGTACAAAACAAGCTGTAAAACTGTATGTCTGAAAACTATGATTCATATAAGAATCATATAATGATAGAAGCAAGTTGGTGGTGGCATGGTAGCAAGTTATTATGTAACTGTAAGCTGTGGGTGCTCCAAAGCAGACCCTTGTTGGAAAATGCCACAATTTGAACTCGTTGATATGCTGTGTGTGGCATCACTAATAACCTCCCCAACCACAGCCCTGCCAATGTATAATATAAAAAAAAGTATGTACGTGAATATGAATTATGTATTTTCCAAACAGTTATCAGAAAAGAAACACAAAGCAATCACAGCCATTGTTATAATTATACATTGTAATGCTGAACTTTGGAAGTGCCTAATAGGTAGCATACTAGCCTGGCAGGTAGGCATGCAGCATGTGTCAGAGACTTTAAGACTAGATCTTAGAAATTGATTGGTCCTCAATAAATTTAAAGTTTATTGCAAATTCATGCCCATTGGGCTAATTGCAAGAAAAGAATGACTAATTACATGAGATGAATAAATGTGGTCTGAATACATGTAGATCAACTAAATTCTAACATACACATATTAAGTGGATGAATATACATACGATACATAATGGGGTACTAAGTCTACGCAACTATTACAGGGTTTTACTTCTTTCTTGAAGACATTTGAAAATGAAATGCCCCATGTGTTCTACAATAGATAAAAATCCATATACAAAATGTATACTGTTATGCTAATGTGTCTAAAAATATTTTTGTCACAAAACATCTGAAAGAACCGCTATGAATAATTGTTCATACCATCACAGTCTGTGAGTCCCTTCAGTCACAAGTACATGTTAATCTACTACTTCTCAAGCCAAAATGATTGAAAATTACATCACTCCATATCATGAACAGGACCAAGCTTTTGCAGTATGCAAGCTCTTGAAAAATGTGCATATGGCTCCTACCCAAGTGCACACAACCTGTAGGATGGCTAATTTCACTTCTTTTTAAATGTGTTGCCAACTGAAGGTAAACATGAACTTAATTGCTGTGTACAATTGAAGTATAACAAAAGTTCAATATACATGTATAATGTATATACCAGTAATTCCTTAGCCTGGAGTCCAGTCTTTTTTGTTTTGGTCTGCTTCCACTACCTGACCAGCAAATGTTGGTAAACAAGACTGGACTCAAACAAAGCTATTTTTTACTATACATCTTACAGTTTCTTGAAGATTGGGCCTTCTTTTTCTCTCCTCAATATCTCTCCATGATGCCCACTTCTTATCTCCAAATCATTGTCACCTATAAGAATTTGTACAATGTCAAACGCAACCTCAAACTATATGACAGTGTCAAACACTGACGACATCCCAATGTCTACTGGAATCTTGATACTAGTACTAGCATAAAACTTCATCAGTGCTTCTATACATGTTGGTAAAAGTTTGACTATCTTCCAGATACAGGAAGGTTTTATACGTATACAGTACTGTAGTTGAAATCTACATAGAGGCTACAACAAATCCTAACTTTTAAGACAAGCTAATGATACTAAGAATAGTAGTAGTTAGTAAATTGGGTTTCCAGTTTCCAACCTAGCTTTCCATCTAGGGTGAAATAATGAGGAATGCACTGTTGACTATGATATACCCAAACATACCTAAATTTAGGTTTGCACTTCCTTATTTACTACACGTAAACTGATAATGCAAAATTGCAATCTTCATATGCGCATTAACAAACTATGCTGTAGCAGAAGACATTTGATCCTCAATGCAAAACTCGACAACTGTTGAGGAGTTCTCCTGTTGGCCCCTTAAACGTATGGCAGCATTTGTCAAGAAGTCTGTCAGCTCCTCCTCTGTAGGATTGTAGGTTTCTTTGATGACTGATGACGACCTTAGCGATATTTGATTCTACCAATGCAAAACTCGATAGCAGTTGCCGAGCTCTCCTGTCGGCCCCTGAAACGCATGGAATCAGCATTTGTCAAGAAGTCTGTCAGCTCCTCCTCTGTAGGCCTGTAGGTCTCCTTGATGACTGACGATGACGTACACCTTGACATTTGATTGTCAATGCAGAACTCGATGGCAGTTGATGAATTCTCCTGTTGGCCCTTGAATCGTATGAAGTCAGCATTTGTCAAGAAGTCCGTCAGCTCCTCCTCTGTAGGCTTGTAGGTCTCCTTGATGACTGACGATGACCTCCCCTTCCCACGCTGTAACTGCCCTCCTGCCCAGGACTGCAGTCGCTCCAACATCAGGTCTGCAACCTGCTCAGTTTCTGGCTTCTGCTGGGAGTTCTCTTCTGCAACCTGATGGTAGAATGAGCAGGATATCATTGTGAAAAAAACTTATATTGGACATTGAACCAACTCGTGCAGCTCTCAGACAATTCATTTTCTCCTGTCCTTTTTTAAGTAAAACATTTGACTCTATAATGAGACTAACAATGTTTTCATAGACTTGAATTTGACCATACATAGAACAACGTTCCATATAAAAATCGGGGCGACTAAGAATTATCAAACGAAATGAAGATCAACTCAATCTAAACATTATCTTTAGTATTGGTCATCAAATTTGTTATAAAGAGAGAAGAACAGTCCAGAAAAACACAAAGTAGTAAGCGTATTAGATGTGGACGAGCCTCTCACAAACCTCGTGTATGGCGCAGTCTAGGATAGCAACAACCATGGTGACTATCACCCACTGAAAGAACGTGATGAACGAGAAGGTGAAGAGCGGTCCCATGATCGGTTTTCGGTCTGACATCTCATAGAACTTTCCCAGCAAGATCGTGAGCAGCGTTTCCAACGTGGCGATGAAGGGCGAAAAGCCTTCCTCCGAAGGGCCAAAGACGAGGGCGGCAAACATCGCAAAAGCGAGGAATACTAGGGTGAAAATCAAGAAGAACCCGGATAGTGGCCCGGCTGCCTTCTTTATGGTGTCTGGAAAAGAACATGTAGGAGGGAATTAGAGCTTTTGTTTGAACCTCGGACACACTGATTTTACTATCAACTTTCAATCTACTAAGTTTGTTGATTGGTCTCGATTTTCAACCAGCCAAATACAATAATAGTTTTATTATCAAACTTAGACAGGCGATGCATAAAAACTTCTGAGAAGCTAACTGTTTAAAAACAATTTAACTAGAATATTATTATTTCAAGTTTACCTGCGCCGAGAACAACGTGTTTGTTGAACCGCAGGAGGTGCAGCAGTTTGAGTGTCCCCGCACAAACCAAGCAGCCCAGCACGTACGTGTTGATCTGGTCCCAGTACGCAGCCCTGTGGTACTTCTCAAACGTTTTCTCAACTGGTCCTGAAGAAAATATAGCAATGTCCTTATTAGGCAAATGACTTGCAAATTCAATAGCTCTTCAATATGTCTTGAACAATGAAGGATACATTCTATCTATGCTGATGAATAAGTGGGTTTATCGCTTCATATGTACGATTGTACATAATTACTTACCCGTCTTTGCCCCTTGTTTTGACTGGAACTCGAGGACTATGTACAACGTGTACAGCATGACCCCAACCTCTGCTAGAGACAGGAGCGCCAAACTCAGCTCTACACAGCCCCAGAACGTCTTCAAGTACAAGCTCCGTAGCTTCACGATATGGTCCACTGTAATACAGAAAAGGAGTAAAAAATCATGCATATTTAAGCAGAATGTGAGGGCATAGTTAAATCACATTTGTACTGCACGCTCAGTATCTTCCTACCAGACGCTTTGTAATGTTTCAAGGTGGAAGCAACATCTGCAAAGCGTTTTATATCAGTGTTTTAGAATTGAACACACAAGCCTTGGACCAAATACATGATTAATATGTGCACTCACTTTCCCTGAAAGCGAAGTACAAGGTGAAGATGATGAAGACTCCTTGGAAGCCGACCACAACCCAAGCCCAGATGGTCTGGAAGCGGTAGAGACGGACTGTAGTGATGTCAACATGGGGATAGGCGTTCCCTACGGTAGTAAACTCACTCAGCAGATTCACCACGGAGAACAGATTGGCGTGGGGATTGTAGATCGTCATCTCGATGAAAACGGCTCGGGTGTACCGATCGATCCACCCGCTGGGCTCCAGCTGTGCCACGGTGGCGAGGACGGCGGTGGGCGTGATGTTGGCGAATGTAACGTAGTAGCCCCCATCCCAATAGGTGGCGTGTGTTCCTACTACCGGGATATCTGTGGCAGTAGCAGGGAAGCGTTATAGCATAAAACGGAATGAGTCACACCAAAGACAAATTTGAACACTGACCAACAACCAACCCAACCAACCTAACCCAACAACCAACCAACCAACCGACCGACCAACCAACCAAATAACCAACCCATCCACAGAAATACAACCAAGGCCGAAGAAATACAATCAATTAGCTGATATTGACGGTACCGGTTGGAGGACCGTAACCTACCCAGGCCAGAACAACCTACCAAGTATGATATCAAATGGAAGTACCTGCAGAATGACGGTACACCCAAGGATTGGTTTCATTTTGCACCAGTGAAGATGCATTTGCGTAAGGTGTCTCCGACCAACCCATTCCATAGCTGCTGCTGTCTTGGGTCAAGTGGGAATACTCATCGGTGCAGTTGTTGAAGATACCTTCAACTGGCTTGGCCAACTTGCATGAACTATCTGTGGAAAATATGTGAGGCACACGTAACATAATGGCCATATTTTTAGTGGAGACTTTGTTTATAGATTTGAATGAACAATGTTTAATTTTTCTGACATATCAAACAGAGTCATTAAACAGTGTTTAATGTTGGAAACTATTGTCAAAAGACAGTGTATGCTTACCTTTGGCCATCCTCAGCTGCCTTAGCCTGACAGGTCCAACTACATATGACGTCTTGTCCGTCATAAATCCACCTGGTTCCCTGCTGTCACCGTTGTACCACTGGTTACCGTATAACGCAGGAGTCAGCGTGTATCGTATAAAGTTCCAAAAGCTCTGAGCGTCGGTGATCTGTAAGATCCACGAAACGGAATATGGTTAACAAGGTTGTCAACAATATATCGAGAATCACAAGATAACAAGCGTAGACGTGGATGAGTAAGTAGATAATCATGAAAACGAATCATCATCAATTTCTAAGCAAACTATCCGCCAAGTTGTTGTCTAAAAAAGTGTGAAAATTATTATATCGTTTTACTCAATATTAAGCAAGCAGTATTTCTCTCTCTCTCTCTCTCGTTCTCTCTCTCTCTCTTTTATACAATATATATATATATATATTATAACTTCAATTTGGAATACAGGTAATGACTTCGTAGCTATTCTATATATCAGTTGCACTCGCCTTTTTAAAAGAATAATCATCTTCATTGTTCATAGTTTGCCGAAGATTTTGAGTCATGTGGAACATGCCGGTGTCACGTGGTCCGTTGGCAATGACCGCTAACACCAGGACGAACAGGAAGTAAAACGCAAACTCGTAGAGGGCGCTCTTCAAGCTGATCTCGACAAAACGGCGGACCCGCATTTCAGCCAGCTTGGCCGGGTCCGGTGGTTCTTCGTGGCACTTCTTGACAGGAGTCGCCTGTTGGTTGGATGTGAGGAAATTTCTCTCTAGAAATCTTCACAGTGGCTTTCAACCGACAACAATTGATTGTAATGAATTCATGAAACTTGTTCGTGACCCCGACACGTATACGTAACGATTGCAAATGCACAACCTTCTATTGTTCTTTCGAATCCTAGCAAGCATTTTTTTTACTTCAGGTGGCAACAGATAATTTATGATTTTCAACCTCTGAGTAATGGAAATCATGTCAGTAACAGCGCAAGACCGCAACCTAAAGGGAAAGTACGCTCACCAAGTAAAGTTGACCGATGCAAAAGTGTTGCAGGAAGATCTAAGGTCTGAGGTAAGGTCTGAGTGATGTAGTATTGCGAGTGAGTGATGCTTATCCCAACATATTACAATCAGGTAAGACAAAATTCGAAATGACACAGAGACTTCTGTTTCGGTACTTACTAAATTTATTACTAAATGAAACCCAAACGTGTAATTCAGTTTACTCTACCTTGATGGCAGATAGGTAGGCACACACTTCGTCGTAGTCTAGGGTTGGCGACTGGTTTTCAGCATCGTCATGAGGTTTCTAATCACGACATGGGCAGTGATGTTATACAAACTTCAACAAGACACAAGGTGTTATTCAAAATGTCATCAAAGGAATACTCTGTTAATAGTGCATCAAATATTATTAACATTCACATCTTGTCAGTAGTGCCAAAAATCGTATTAAGACAAGAACATCCTGTCAAAGATACAAAATTTCGTATTAACAGGAATTTCCTGTCAATAGCCTCTCCATTCTATTTTAGATATTTGCTGGTACTGTTTTTTTTTACATTGGCAAGCTTCCTGGAGTACTCTATCAACACATATTATTGTACCGTTGATCACTTCAAATGCACTTTGATAATACGAAGTAATCTACAAGGTCCTACCCTCAGCACCAGTGTGGCTTACCCCCAGCACCATTGTGACTTACCCTCAGTACCAATGTGACTTACCCCCAGCACCAGTGTGACTTACCCCCAGCACCATTGTGACTTACCCTCAGCACCAGTGTGACTTACCCTCAGCACCAGTGTGAGCCCGATTGCCAGCAGAACCACCTTCACGGGCTGCAGGATGAGGAGATCCGTGAAGAAGGACGTGAAGAAGATGAAGAGCCAGGCTTCAGCCTTCTCCCGGCCGTACTCTTGCCCGTACAGGATGGTGAACAGTGCAGAAACGAAACAGCTGGCAAAAACCAGGAACCAGGCTTAAGGAAACAAAAGTAGATGGAAAGTTACACATTTGTTCTTATTTACACTGACGCCTATTGAAGATGAGGAAGCATCATAAATATTCCCTCTCTATGGTATCGGTCAGTTCTGACTAGAACACATCAACCCTACAGCACAGTTAGAGAATGGCTGTCTCACTTCAGTGTAAGCTACGTATTGATATCGTCACTGTTACAGTAATAATGCTTAAATGACAACGTACGTAAAAATCTATCCTAGTTTACATATTCCGAGTCTCTTTTTTATCAGATATCTCACCTATGAAAACGCACCACCATGGAAGAATCCAACCTTTCCTCTTGTCCTCAGTCATCTTCTTATCTGGAAATTAAAGCATCAATTATTATGAGGAGGATTGAAGACAAAAAATCTCGAAGGCAATCGCAATTAATCACCGTACGAACATATCATACATGAAAATAACCACCCACCGGTGTATGGTTGCCGGTAGAAGTCCCAGGCCTTGTCAACCTTTTGAAGCTCGATCTCTTCAAGATCAATGACATCTGAGGACGTCGAAGAAGCTATAGGGGAGAAAGATATCATGAGTTCTACGCTATGAGGGCAATGGAACCCTAGAAAGTTCTTGTTTTTGTTAAACCCCCACGAAGCAGCCATCAGCCATCACGGATGATCGTGACTAATGTAGCTCCACTTTATTGCACATCTTACAAATTCAATGTTTCCATCCGCCATCTACATAATAGAGTTCCAACCGAAAAACTCGTTTTGAACATGTAACATTTGATCAGATCTACATGTCTGCAATCAACCATTCCATATTTGTTGTTACAATAATAAGATATACATCTTTTTTCTACCCACCACTTGAAACATGTTGATCTTTGGCCTTCCTCTCTGGGGGAGATGCAATATGGCGGAAAATCTCCACTATGACAAGGTTAATGGGGAAAATGATGAGGCAACTCTGTACGCCGATCATGAGCTGCAAAAAGTGTGAAATCAATACGTTATAAATCACACATTTCAGTAAAAGCTTTTTTTACGTAGACGAGTCAAGATCGACCAAAATGTCTTTATTTAGAAAGACACATCATATACTACGAAAGAAGCGGCCACCTGTAGAGTACACTATACATTTTCTTTTAGGACGTAATAGGCAAGACTGATACCTGAGCCCACGATATCGGGATCTGTACTTTAAAACCAAGGATGTCGACTGGAGGAGGCTTGCTGAAGTCATCTTCCCGGCCAAAGAACATGATGTTGGTGACCATGGTGCAGAGCAGCAATGACAGGCAGCAGGACACCCGCTGGACACGGGTGAAGGGGCTGTAGGCAGGTCGTCCCACCACCGAGCACCACAGGTGACCGTCATTGAAGGCCTTTGGGACACAGAATAAGGTGTTACTGTACGGATTACATAATATGATACAAAAATGGTTCGGTGAGTTTTCTTGTTGGCAATATCAAATATCTGAAATATCTGAAAGACTTTGCCGCAAGACTGAACTTGTACATGTACTTGGTAGACTTGATTATATAGTACATTGATCAGTTATTCAGTTAAATATTTTAACACGTAAACGCGTGTTATAACAAATATGGTTCTAACTGTGTTTCAGATGAATTAAGTGATATTTTCACTAGGCGTAAAAACTAACAAAAAAATACGCACATGTCTTAAGCATAGCAAAACGTTTTTAATCCAAACATAATCATAAATCATCATTTTAGGTTCTTATAGATATATTTTTGGTAAATTTAAACCCCAGAAAATGTATCAAGTGAGCACCTTGGATGTTTGTGAACTGAAGACTTGACTAAGGGTTGATATTTGTTTGTCGGTGGCTGACGAGAGCAAGCAGTCTACCCTTCCGTCACCTTCCTCCACAGCTAACCATCTGTCAGGTACAACACAATTGTTTTGCAAAGCAAAAAAGAAAAACAAAGACACTGGGAACTACAGTAGAAAGTTATCATCTCATGTACATTACATGTATGTGCTGCATCAGTCAGTTTTCATTACCTCTGGCACAGGAAAGAGTACTTCTTGCCGTCGCTAAGATCTTGCAGAATGATTTTGTCCAGAAACCTGTTGGTTGGGGGAAAGACGACAATACAGAGTTACTGTGTACAAAAAAAAGGACAGCATGCAAACACTTGGGATGTCATGATGAGTCGCCTTGTATACTGTCTGCATGCCATTATCGCACATTTCAATCATCGCCGTATACTAGCATGCCATAAGTATACCATTAGCATATCTGCAGCAAGTCTGCTGTGCAGCAAGCATATTTACATAGCATAGCTTTTGCAAATGCATAGCCACCTGAACACAAAATGCTATCCTGCTGACAACACACTACTTATATCAGTCAGTCGAAAGTACTTACCATGAAGGACAAGGTCCTGTGTTGTCGTGCCACACGTGCACGGCGTACAAGGATCCAAGATGGCGACTAGTCGGCAAGATGAAAGTGTCCACTCCTCCCTCCCTGAAGATCGTGCGGTTATTGTCCTCGAGTTCATGCGGGCCAGACTTGCCCCCCTCTCCAATCAGCGTCAAAAAGACCTATTAAAGAGAAAATGTTCTGTTGATGGTTGTGTGCCAAAACAATGGATGCTGTGTACATGCTATACTGTATGGGTAGAGAAGACAATGAGTCATCATGTTAACAACAATGAAAATTACACAAATTATCTGGAAAACATTTTTTTTGCAATGAAAGTCGATTGTTTCTCACCCTGGCAGATGTGGAGGATTGAGACCTCGATCCAGTCAGAACTATGATCTGGTAGAAGTGATCGTTGAAACCGTTCTGATCTCCGCGAAGAATCGTCGCCCCAACCTGGAAAACCATTTCAGACAGCTATAAGTATGGCAGTAGGTCTTAGCAATAACTCTGTACCATTTGATACAAAGTACGATGTTCTTCTTTCTTATCGTGATGGCTGATATAAGGGAAGCTGCATGGCCAATATTAGGGGACCCATATGGTCGATTACCGGACCTGCATACCGTAACTTTTACTGTAATTCGCAATTACATCTATTTAGCTTGTAGCCAAGTAGGTAAATTATGCACCAGTGTCTTTCTACATTTCTTGTAATGCCCAGATGGTTCTTGTAAATTAATCAGTTTAAAGCGTTGTCCGAAGCCCATTACAGGGCTCCCATAGTAATCAATGAAAATATACATGGAATAGTACCTGAGAGGAATAAAGCGTCATTATATCGTATATATAATCCAAATGAATTAACTAAGCAGCTATCTGTCACACACACACCGATGATATCATACCTTCTTTGAATCTTGTCTGTCTTTCCGCCAGGCCCAGATCACAGTGAGGAGGTAGATCCCAACCACAACGCTGAGCGCGATCAGAACCACTGGGTTCTCCTTAAAGTTCACTAACGGAGGGAAATACATTTTACACGTGCACACTGTTACGCGAAAATTCGAGTTACGAAATGGAATGAAAACATACCACAAATGCATTGTCATTGCAAAACGTCTTTCAGCTCCACAATCCTGGCCAAATTCTGTAGACTTCATTACATAATAATCATCGTCACACTCTCTTCGGCAAACCTTTTAGGATCGTAGGATCTTTTCGATATTTTCTCTCTCTCCGATGGTGAAATCAAATCACTTTACTTTATTTATTTAACCAGGCATATACAGCTCAGGTCAATCTAGACCTGTTTTTCAGGCAATCCTGGGCAGAAACAACACAATAACATTAAATAACAACACTAAATAACAACATAGCTATAAAAGTATCATTGCTAAGCCACTGGGTGTAATTGGCGCCTAAATGTCCTAAAATTCACCATGCTACGTGTTTCCTGAGGAAGTTTGTTCCACAGCTGCACGCCGTGGTACTGCAGACTGCCGCGAAATGACGTCACACTGACAGCTGGCAACTGAAGCATGTGGGGGTCATAGTCCCGTAACCGTGTGGTCGCTGCACGTGTGTTGACCCTTAGGGTCGGGGGTGACATCCATCGGAATAATGTGGACATATACGATGGTGCTCTTCCCCGCACTGACTTGAAAACTGTAACAAGAGAAACCGTTTCCAGCCGTTTACTCACAGACTCCAACCCTGCAGCAGCTAGCAAGGCGTGAACTGGGACATGATCTTGAAGTCTGTATCCTGTGATCAGTCTTGCCGCTCTGTTCAACAGTCTGTCAAGTTGCACGGTTAGTCCTTTGTTGCACTGAATAAGACTTGGTAACCACGCGGTGGCGCAATAGTCAAGGTGAGACAACAACAGAGTTTGGCACATGGTCTGTAGAATTTCTGTTGAGACAAAACCTTTGGCCCGCCTCATGGCACCAAGACCACCAAGGATTTTCTTCATCACCTTCCCAGCATGTGAAGTCCACAGGAGAGATGGATCAAGAGTGACCCCCAAGTATGTAAACGATTGAACTTGTTCATAGACGTTTACACCATCTGTTATATTGACAGACCGACCAGTATGTCTTAGTTTTTGTGGGAGACCAAATAACATGGATTTGGTTTTGTCCGGGTGCAGTAGCAGCTTGTTTTCTTTCAGCCACTTTGCTACTCTCGTCATGTCACTGGAGATTGTCTCTTCGCACTCTTTTACTGAAGATGCCGAGTAGTAAAGAATGGTATCATCGGCATACAAGTGGATACTGGATTTCTCTATGACCTTAGGTAGGTCATTTACATATATGCAGAATAACAAGGGGCCCAGGACACTTCCCTGGGGAACTCCGCAGGTGACCAGAGCTTTTGTAGAGTGTTGACCCTGAATCTGCGTGCACTGGAAACGGTCTGTGAGGTAGGATGTGAACCATTTTGTAGCGTCACTATCAAAACCCAGCTTCTTGAGTTTGCCCAGTAGAATATTGTGGTTAACAGTATCAAAAGCCTTCCTTAAATCCAGGAAAAGCGCAACCGTGACCTTGCTACTGTTAAACGCGGACTTGACATCCTCAACAATCCTCTGGACTGCAGTCGCTGTACTATGATGCTTCCTAAACCCGCTTTGATGTGCTGTGAGAAGATCGTTCCTATCCAAGAAGCGCGATACTTGGTAGGACACAAGCTTTTCCATCACCTTGGACGTGACACTTAGCACAGACACTGGCCGATAGTTGGCAACGTTAGCCCGTGTTCCGGACTTATGTATTGGTGAGATCTGCGCCTCCTTCCACTCTGTTGGGACTTCTCCAGTGGAGAGTGACAGATTAAAAATGTGCGTAAGTGGCTTTACTATCACAGGGGCGGAGTCTTTGAGAAGTCTGGAGGGGATTTTGTCCATCCCCGTCGCTTTCTTTGTTTTTAGCCTCTGGAGTTCATTTAGTACAGTGACTTCATCGACGGATTCAAAGCTGAACGTCTTCGTCGGCTCAGGCATGTTGCGAAGAGGGTCCTCCTGAGAAGCTGGCATCCCATCAACAAGTCTTGTTGCACAGGACGTAAAATATTCATTGAAGTCCTGTGCTATTTCGCAGGGAGTAGATGTTGTGGTGTTGTCAGCACGCTCCAAGTGACTGACTACGCTATTAGGTTTGGATTTCCCCGTGAAATTGTTGATGATTTTCCACATAAGGGATTGGTTACCCTTAGCATCAGTCACAGCTTCGGCAAAATGACTTTTCTTTTCCTTCCTGATCACAGAAGTTGCCTGGTTCCTGAGAGATCGGTAGATTTCCCAGTCTTTAACATCCCTGGTTTTAATGGCTTTCCGTCTGGCCGCGTCTCGACCAGTATATTTATTACTTTTTGGTACTTCCCTTTGCAACTATTCCACAAACTGTTTGATTATGCCTCCAACTCAGAACTTCATTGTGCAAACTGGCCGTTTCTAACCATGTTTTTTTTCCGTGTCCTATATTTCCGGGGGGGGGGGGGGGGATACCAGGACTTGCGCTTCCACCAGTCAATACACTAGTATACCATTTGCACAGATTTACTGCATCTTGGCAATCAAATGTTATTCTTATTTTCTTTTAAAAGCGGCACCGATATAACTTGACTTAACTTGAGTGGGCCGCTATTTGTCTGTTATTTTGCCTTTATGGGTTTGTTCCATAAAAAATAAATAAAAAAAATTCTGTCCGGGTTTTTAATTTTGATTGAGTTGTTGCTGTGATTAAATACTTGTCGTTTGTTTCAACAAACATGGATGGGAGGGGTGCAACAAATGTTTGTTGTTTGCACTTACGTGTTTGAAACGCCTTGAGGATGTTGAGTTTGTTGGGCGCGATGAAGAATTGAAAGCCGGACCCGAACGCTGTTAGATGGTCGCACCGACAGTGTGACAGACTGGTGTTGGTGAGAGGACCGGGCTGAACACATATACAAGGAATAAAAGCAAATATAACTTTAGATAATGTTATCATCCCCAAATGTTGTTTTAGAAATACTTAAATGATTTCAACATGAAAATGTACAAGAAACAGTAGCAATGAGCTCTAGCGAACTGCTGATATTAGCATCCTGCCTATTGCCTAAGTGCCTAGGCCAGGGACTGGCCCCTTGCCCCCCTCCGTATTAGCATCACGACTGGAACATCAAACTTGACACCAACAATGACAAATACATTAGAATGGAATAACAATACAGCATTTGGGATCGGCAGCCCTGGATAGAAGAGCACGGTTTGTATTCTGTTGACACGACAGAAGTTTTAACACCGTATGGTCTAACTGTTAATTTTCTCATTGCAATATGGTATTGGTGAGAATTTTCTGTTTTTACCTGACAGCCGTCTGATCTGAAGTCTTCTATTTCCTCGTTGAAGTAGAGACACTGGGTGGAGTAGATTTCAACTGTGTAGTTCAAGGTGAAGTTCTCTCCGCGATACTCAGGAGAAACCGAAGGGGTTACATCGCCTCCTTCAGTGAGCGGGACGTGCTGCACCCCTGGAATGTGTAGAAAAATATCTTTCAATAATGATTTTCATCAAAGCGTAAAACATTTTCTTGTCGTCTGTCTAGTGGACGAAAATGCATTTTTATTGAGTCCTTTTAATGAAATATACACGTGAAGTTGCATCATAACTAACATGCAGCACTACCTAAATTAAGTTATATAATATTGAGTCAGTTAGTCGAACTTGCTGAAGCTCGATTTTCTGACTTAGGGAGAAGAGATGCTGCTACAGTAAGCGTAGTTCAGTGCCTAAAAAGTGGCCAATGGCCTTGCACTGAGCAAAACTAGTAAAAAAAAAAGAATAAGAAATGTAATATCCTACAATTTCATACAAGAATTGTCATCTATCTATAGATGTTGTTTTGATACCTAGGTAGTACGTGTACTCCACGGAATCCCCTACGTCACTTCCAGGTATGAACCAAGTCCACCTATCTGCTGTCAAGGTTTCTGTTTGGCCCAGCGACAAGGTGTACAGGTCGGCGTCATCTGTATATACATATAAACATACCTTTTTCTAATCACGTTATATGTATGTATAATGAAGTCTGTTCCATGCATGGACCATCGTGACTTAATTTGGAGCAAAACGCACCTATCCTCTATTCTTAAAAAAATAAGGTTCTTTATAGTGGAAAATGTGCAGGTGTTGGCACACTGGAGCACCAAACCCGTGTGTGTTTCTGGCACATCTTTGACAGATTAGCCGAAGAGTCACTGGTGGTCACTCCACCGTCGTGGTGGATATATCGTTTAAAGTGCCTTACCCAAGGGCACAAGGTCAGGGCAAGGCGAGTATCGAAACTAGGGCCTTTTAGGTATAAGAGTTTCTACCCGTTGCGCCACACAGACATCAAATATTATCATTTATTGTTAAAAGTTAAGTGGATACAGTTTTGGTAAGTGCAAACCTGGTAGCGGTAATGTTATATTCCTGTCGAACTCATCAATCCGGACTGGTTCTTGCCCTTGCTTCAGGAGCAGTCGGACAGACACATTTGCCAGGTGAGGCGTCACCGTGATGTGCAGGGACTTCCCCTGAGTCGTGTTGAACTGGTGAGTCTGCACAAGAAAACAATAATCTTTTACCGAAAAGGCAACAATAAGGATGTATTTTCGTCTAAGGGACAGGATGAGTTGACAGAAAAAAAGAGATGACATTGAAATGTAGGGCTATTCAGTATAACAGTAACAAACAATCGTCGTTTGGGAAATAGAGAAAACTGACAATAGGAGCCATACACGACATAAGCCTAGCAAGGATCTGCTACTCACGTCTATTTATGTCTACATCAGAAAAGGACCTTTTACTCCTGATAACGCAATGTGTATCGTAAATCTACAGGTCAGAAATATTGACATGGCAGCAGTCTTTTGATGAAGACCTATAAGACTAACGTATCGCGTATTTACACGTATTGTGTTCTTCTTCCAAGAAGGTTCTGTCGTTCCTAGCTCAGTCATTGTTTGTCCATTCTGAGATGACAATCGTCGGGTGAAGACCTCCACAGGGGTTGATAAGTCCCGGATCTCCAAGGGACTGCCGTTCCGCATGAACTGTAGTCCTGTTACTTCTGACTTGACATTGTCAGACGTGTCGGCGAAGGCGTAAGGATTCCGCGGTGTCTTGAAATTCTTCAAAACGAAAATTATTAATTCAGAATGAAAGTCAATCAATCTATGTACGTTGATACCATGTTGTTACTGAAACTCTGTAACTAACAATCATGCACTAGCCAAAACATTCTAAGGCGTCTTCTTTTCGAGTATATTCAAGACAATTAATCACCTACCTCTATTCCGACATCTCCTTGTGTTTCACAGTTGTCCCCAAGTAATCTTGACAATTTTTCAACCACGAAAAACGTTCCTGATTGGCCATTTACCCGGAAAACGAGCGGTTGCTCGTTGGTAGTTGTATCACACCGCTGTTTTTCAACCGCCAAACTGAATTCACCTACAGAGAACGTCGTCGGGCTCTCTCCCGGGACCTTCTGATCTAGCACCGCAGCATTTAGCTTTCCGATCGCATCAAAAGTTGTCTGTGTGGCATTTCTGTTCTGTAATGAAAAACGAATATACAGACGTAAAACGCTCACATCGTTTCATTTTTACAAATGAGAAATGTTCCCGTCAGCATCAGTCCTGAAACATCAGACTAATTAAGGAATTACTATCAACTATAGTCTAGATATTCCATGTTTCTTAGTTTGCGAATAAAAAGCTCTAAGCGTAAGATACTAGTACGAAGCACATTTTGTTATTAGCATTAAAGTTTCTCCTACCCTTTTCAAGCTAACTTCCCGGGTTTCAGATGATGGCAAATCCTTGTTCTTCGTAGCCGATGCTGTTGAAGCTCGAAGTATGTTCACACACGCTGTTGGGTCAAACATAAATGTAGCATGATATCAGATCGTACCTGAATGAGATATTGCATACCTTGGACTAATTGATACCGGTCTTAATTTGAAGATAAGGCAAAATACACTTTCGCCCCCC
>NC_049985.1:11044532-11058224 GCF_000003815.2 Branchiostoma floridae | reverse complement strand
TCATGTCGAGACTCAGGTACATGCAATAAAGGGAATACAAGGGACCCAACCCTCCTTGTCTGAAATAAGTTCAACTATCTTATTGCCATGTACTTACGTTAATATTAATACTAAGGATGGAGTTATGTATCAAATTCGTGTACTTATATCATTCTGAAACTGCATTGTGTGATTTATATCAATCAACTTCTAAAATATCATGTAAACCCGTTTTTTTTGGGGGGGGGCGAAATCGCTAAAGGGGGGCGAGGTAGGGGGGCGAGATCACTAACCGGGGAGGGCGAAATCGCTAGTGATTTCGCCCCGGGGGGGCGAGATCGCATGATATCAGATCGTACCTGAATGAGATATTGCATACCTTGGACTAATTGATACCGGTCTTAATTTGAAGATAAGGCAAAATACACTTACCTGTCATAAGAAATGACGCCGTCTCCTCCAGTCTTTCAGGACCGACATCTTTATTATCGGGTGTTTCAAGAAATTCTGACATCTGCAACACAGTTTGAGCAGCTCTCTCCTGAAACAAATGTCTGCCTTTAGTGTGTGTATTCTGTACTTCCTAGAGGATCTTTTCTATGCTAAATGTGGGCGGTATGTAAACTGTCAAACCTGTACAAATGATCGTCTCTGCGGTAGGACTAAATGATCAAGGCCCCTGTCTTGAAAACAATTTTTCATTGATCTAGGCATCACCAATTCTGTCTATAGTGATAGTGAATTCCTTTCACTGAATTTTCTCCAGGTCACTCAAGTGGTCACGATGGACAAGTTTGACCGTACATACGCGTACTATAGATGACTTTAAGTTGTTTGTGTAAACACGAACCTGAGAGTCTGGAGTAACCTGTTCCTCCGACGCTGTTGCCTGGCCCAAGGCACTTGACACCTGATCGATGTTTTCCAGGCTTTGAACAGGGATTGTCGCCAGCGAATCAATGAGCCCGTCACGTGCCTGAGAAGTATACAAAATAAGGCGAGAGCTTAAAACCTAAAGCAAAGCAATAAATTTTCTAGACAATGAAAAAAATTATCATTTTGGTTGCTTCATTAATGCAAAGCTATTTGCTGTATCGTAAATTACGTAGCAGTCAAGTTTCCGTTAATGCTAAGTGCTAATAGGCTACATTTGACTCTGCTAACACCCCACACCAGGCAACACTGACAGTAATTTTCAGGCAGATTTAGCAGTGGCATAAGATAGTATCAAAGCTTGCCAAGGAGTACTAGTATTGCCGGCCAAAGGGAGTCAGCTGGCAGATTCCCAGTGGACAGCTGATTCACTTTGCCCAGCTATACTCCTTGGCCAGCTATGATACTATCTTGTGCTCCTGGTAAATCTGCCCGATTAGCAAAACAGCACAAAGGCATTCTTCAGGGTACCGTTGAAAGTACATCGTTGCTGTAGGAGGATGTGTTCGCTGCGTTGAGAACAGAACTAAGACTGTTGGTGAGCTGCAGGAGGGCGCGGCTGTCCCCAGTATCACGGAGGTTGTCCAAAGTTTCGTTGAGGCTGCTCAGCACCGCTTCCGTCTCTTCCACATTTGGGGGATGGACCTTTCAGCAAAAATATGGATTAACATATTTTTGTAATTTGGCGCTAGTGAGATGCATATTTGTCCATAAAAACACTGTGATCATCGTAAGTCAAGTTCAAGTCGAGCTTCAAACATCATCAATCGACTTAGCTGGCTTGACTATCAACCATTCAGAAAATCATCCTGACGAAATTAAACTCAGTCCACTCTTCTGTGTTGAGTATTTTCCATATCGATAAACCCGAACCATGTGAGAAAGAACCTCCAAAAGAACTTGCCCTTGTATGCTTCACATTTGATCTTATTGTGCAGAATTAGCAAATCCACTAAGACTTGGAAGGAAAACTCTAAACATCACAACTTTACCTGCGCATTGATATTTCTGATGATTGTTGTTGCGCCCAAAGCATCCGACACGCGAACTTCTAACGTGATGTTGAAGTCGCGAAGTTCCTGTCCAGCTGGGAGCTGCTGAGGTGGAAATCGCCTGGTCTGCAGTAAAACCAGAAACATCATTAACTGTATAAAATCATATTTCAAACTGTATAAAATCATATTTCAAAATAACACTCATCCTACATCGTCTAATCCACTAAAGTCACACTAAAACAACTAGACTTTGCAAAACACACTACATAGCTACTATTGACGATAAAGCGTCACATGGCGGAAACTACTGGAGAACTCAGGTCGAACTGTTTCCAAATACAAAAATACTAAAGTAGGGGGCTAGGGTCTACGTTATAAGATTAGCTCAGATCAGTTGCGATGTGCATCAAGAATATACTAGTACTCTGTAGATATATCCAAATAGATGCATGTGGCGAATGAGTAAAATAGAGCTGGCCAACGTAACTAAGGGATGGATATATATAGTCATTACAGTCTGCGCAACATGAGAAGATGGTAATGTACCGTTCCCGTGTGGAGTAAGGTGTAGGCGGTGTCGTCACTTCTTTCGTTGTTAAAGTAAAGACTGTAGGTCAGAGGTTGGTCATCATCATGGACTCCTGAGGAAGATAAAAGAAATCAATCCCAATTATGCATGCTACTAATATAAAATACTTTAAACGATCCTTTTTATTGAAATTAGCTCATTTGAGAGGGGGGTGATTTACCTTCGCACCAAATGTCAAACGGCGTTATTGTTGAAACACCTGACAAAGGGTTGACCACACATGCTCCAACAGTAGGGGGTTTGTTGACGCTGAGACTGTATTCAGAGAAACCAATTCCCCAAGGTTCGACATTGGACGTCACGTCTACCCTGAAGGTGTAGTTTTCTCCTGCCTAGAATACACAAAGGTGATTCAATCCGTTAGCTAAACTGATTATTAACGTACTAAGTAAATGAAATAAAACCAAATATGTTAATGATGACATGTAGAAGTAAAGTACCTCAAAAATGTTGCTGCGAACCACTAGGTTCTGTGACGCGTTTCCGGTTGTCGTATCAAAGTCCCAATCAATGCCTTTTTCTCCCTTCAGAGTCCACTGATATGCAGTGCTTGCTGTTGGACAGTTGTCGCATTGGGTCAGGAGAACTAGCCTCTCGGATGGACTGGCTTTGGCCTCGCAGTTTGCATCACACCTAAGGAATAAAAGATAAGTATCTTCTGACTCCATCCATCCATCATTAGGTATCAATGTAATATCTACACTCAGTAACATAAAAAAGACACTTAAGAACTGAGAGAGACGCACTTCACTCTTGCTAGATATCCAGACTTGATTATTCACGACATTTATTTAGCCCTGAATAGTACTAGTATTTTATTGTGAATAATTGTGAGGGGTGTTATCACATTTTTCTCTGGTAGACACAACGTTAGTCTGAGACCGATTTATTGTGTCTATTCGTGAAAAAATGAGATAGCACCCCTCTATCACATTAATTTACTAGTAAGAGGTAAAAGATAACGTCTATCAGTGAAAAAAATGAGATAGCACACCTCTATCACATTAATTTACAAGTATGAGGTAATAGATAACGTCTATGGATGAGAAATGTGATAGCACCCCTCTATCACATTAATTCACTAGTCTATTTTTTGTACTAAATATCTTCTTACCTCAAAAGAACTATCCTGCTTTTAGACAATAAGAAGACAAACATCGCGTCTTACCTAATGGCGATGTTGAGGACAGTTCCGTTTTGTAAGGTGACTGACTGTGAGGTTTGTGATGAGCCCCTCCCGTCAAGGCTGACCTCAACCGTGAATATCAAGATGTCGGAATCATCAGGAAATGACTCGGCCTGAAGTTCATACACGGCGCTTTCTCCGCCATCTGGGAATATATCGATGCATGCCGTCCCTACAAAACAAGTTATTTAATAGCAATCACATTTTTGTGTTACAATTGGTACTTTGAACACCGTTCTACAAAAGATACCGATGCAACATACAACACCGCTCTAAAGATGCCGATCATGAGGTCCAATGTACACGATCTTGCGATAAGTTATAAATTGATATTTTGAACATTTAGTTTCACAGAAACAGCAATGTTCTTCAAGAGGCAGAAACTTACCACGAAGCGTTTCACAGATCCACTGAATAGTGAAATTCCGGTAATCGTCGATGTACTCATCCGGATCATAGGACTGTGTTGCGTCCAGTATCAGAACCCCCTGCCGACTGACAGACTTGGCAGAGCCACCAGCTATATGCGCCACTGGTGGAGATGGTGTAACAATAACCCACTGTCTTTGTACCTCTGACTTTTTGTTTCCAGTATTCGAGAAAAGCATGGTAGCGTTCAGCTCAACAATCGTGGAGCCGTAGCCTAAGGTGTTTCCTGGAATTGTGATGTCTTGCGAATCACGCACGACTTTGTTGGGAATGTCCAGTACCTGCACTACGTTCCCCATTGAGATATGTTGGAAAACGATCCATTGGTACGTAACGCGGTAGGTCTGATTGCAGATGACGTGGATGCGGCTCCGTATAGTGAAGGATGTACGCCGCGCGATCTTCACTGCTAAGGATTCACTGCTTCCTCCTCCAGAGAGACTGATGTCAGGGACGCAATCTGTTATTAAAACATCGATCACAGGAAAAATTAATGGAAAAACAGGTTAAGAAAAATTGACATCAGTTCCTGCCACAGGTGTGCACCGCAAATATGCTTACAGCTCAAGTGTCATACATTTATAAAAGACAGGCGTGTGGATGGCTTTCAGCACATTAGAAACATAATTTAGTTACTATGCAGACTAAAGTTATGGTGACAAAATATTTACTGGTGTGAAGCAAATAGTGTATTTTCATTTATCAATGTTTCTTTAATGTGCAAGGTTGCTGTTCACATGTCCGGGTAGTATTGACATTATAGTGGTCTTACCAGTGGCTGACCTGGAAGAATGTTAAAAGGCAAAAGTGTGACCGAGAAAAAGAAGCAACTGACCACCGCATGTTGGCTGTATGCCGGACCAGCTCTGGTTTGCCTGACACGTCCTGTTCACAGAAGCGATCAGTTCGTATCCGTCATCACAGGAAAATGTGACTTTGTCCCCGTAAAGATTACCCTCAGTCCTGCTGCCGTTGTTTGGAAATGGCAGCTCTGGGCAGGCTTTTCCTAAGAGAAAGCGAATGATTTGAATAAAATTTAGCAAAGAGACACTACGCGCAATTACTATAGGACAGAAACTAAATGATATCATATCAGTCCGTTATAATGACTATTTGCTGTAAACCTTGTTACCTTTTTTACTTTGAAAAAATAATTAAAAAATCGAAGACAAATTATCATAGGCAGTAAGAAGTAACCTACGGTTGCATGTCGGCTGTGTGCCGCTCCACGTCTGGTCCGACTGGCAGGTCCGTTCTTCATCACCACTGATCTCGTATCCAGGATCACAGTGATAAGTAACGACGTCCCCATAATAACTGCCACCGCTGGTGCTGCCATGTTCAACGGGTGGCAGCGGTGGGCAGGACGTTCCTGGAACATAGCAAGTTCGGTGTCACAATAGCAACTTCAGTGTCACAACTTTGCCAACAGCAAAAAGATATTCAAGAGTAAACGAACTCAGCACATCCTGTTGAAAAAGAGATAGAAAACGGATATTACAAATGATCTACTGTTACGACGATGCGAGAATGGTAAGAGGGTGAATATAAATGCTTACTGGAGCAATTGGGCTGTGTTCCGGACCAGCTCTGATTAGCCTGACACGTTCTGTTTTCAGAACCGATCAGTTCGTAGCCTTCATTACAGGAAAATGTGACTTTGTCTAAGTAGAGATGACCTTCGGTCCTGCTGCCGTTGTTTGGGACTGGCAGCTCTGGGCAGGCCGTTCCTAACAGAAAGCGTAAGATCAGAATTACCTTTAGCAAGTAAAGGTTTTGCGCTAGTACTATGCTACAGAGTCAAAGACACCAAGAACTGTTTGTCATGAACCAGTTATTGTCATATCATTACCACAAGAAATAAGAAGTAACCTACGGCTGCTGTGAGCCACTCCACGTCTGGTCTGACTGGCAGGTTCGTTCTTCATCACCAAATTTTAACGTCTTCACTTTGAAAATATCTACAAACTCCACGAAACTTTATCATAGAAAATACGAAAACACATGTATGAAGTAACCTACGGCTGCATGTCGGCTGTGTGCCGCTCCACGTCTGGTCCGACTGGCAGGTTCGTTCTTCATCACCACTGATCTCGTATCCAGGGTCACAGTGATAAGTAAAGACGTCTCCATAATAACTGCCACCGCTGGTGCTGCCGTGTTCTACAGCCATCAGAGGTGCGCAGGACGTTCCTTGGACATATAGCAGTTCGGTGTTACAAACTTTACAACAGCAAAGATATAGAAAACGAAACACAAAACAATCTGTCAACCTCTAAAGACAATTGAGAATTGACCACAGCATAAGCTTGCTACAATTGGAGTAAATACTTACGAGAACAATTAGGCTGTGTTCCCGACCAGCTCTGGTTAGCCTGGCACGTTCTGTTTTCAGATCCGATCAGTTCGTAGCCTTCATTACAGAAAAATGTGACTTTGTCTAAGTAGAGATGACCGCTAGTCCTACTGCCGTTGTTTGGGACTGGCAGCACTGGGCAGGCCGTTCCTTACAGAAAGCGTAAGATCAAAATTACTTTTAGCAAGTAAAGGATTTGCGCTAGTACTATGCTACAGAGTCAAAGACACCAAGAACTGTTTGTCATGAACCAGTTGTTGTCATATCATTACCACAAGAAATAAGAAGTAACCTACGGCTGCTGTGAGCCGCTCCACGTCTGGTCTGACTGGCAGATTCGTTCTTCATCACCAAATTTTAACGTCTTCACTTTGAAAATATCTACAAACTCCACGAAACTTTATCATAGAAAATACGAAAACACATGTATGAAGTAACCTACGGTTGCATGTCGGCTGTGTGCCGCTCCACGTCTGGTCCGACTGGCAGGTCCGTTCTTCATCACCACTGATCTCGTATCCAGGATCACAGTGATAAGTAACGACGTCCCCATAATAACTGCCACCGCTGGTGCTGCCATGTCCAACAGGTGGCAGCGGTGGGCAGGACGTTCCTAAAACATGCAAGTTCGGTGTCACAACTTTGACAACAGCAAAAAGATATTCAAGAGTGAACGAACTCAATACATTCTGTTGAAAAAGAGATAGAAAACGGATATTACAAATGATCTACTGTTACGACGATTCGAGAATGGTAAGAGGGTGAAGGCTTACTGGAGCAATTGGGCTGTGTTCCCGACCAGCTCTGGTTAGCCTGGCACGTTCTGTTTACAGAACCGATCAGTTCGTAGCCTTCATTACAGGAAAAGGTGACTTTGTCTCCGTACAGATGACCTTCGGTCCTGCTGCCGTTGTTTGGCACTGGTAGTATAGGGCAGGCTGTTCATAAGAGAAGGCAAAAGATTCAAATTGATTTTAGTACAAGATGACGCACAATAGCTATGACACAGAGACTGAAATATATAATGCCCATTCGTTACAATAGCTGTTTGTTGTAAAACTTGTTGACTTCTTCACTGAAAGATTGAAAACTCGATGAAACATTATAAAAGATAAGAAACAACGTATATAGCTACTAATGCATGTTCGCGCTAGTACAATGCAACAGAGATTGAAAGACATCAGGTCCTTGGTAGCTAGAACTGTTTGTCATATCACAGCTCTGGACACAGGACAGGCTCCTAACAGAAAGCGTAAGATTAATAGTGAGGATAGAGTTCTAGTAGTTAATAGCTACAGAGACATCATGTACGTCCGTTACAATTGATAGAAAGCGTATGATTGAAATCAATTCTAGTAAGGAAAGACTACGCGCAATTATTATAGTACACGTGGCATCTTTTCTATGTCAAAATTCTATACTGAAAAAAAGTGTATCGTGAGATTCACGGAGTATGCTATCGCAGGCACATCGTACGATGTATGTGACATGGGCTTTGCTTTGAAACAAATCTGAAAAGTCAGCGGTGGGTAAGGCGGTCTTGCAACATATTAGTTTGTTTATTCTCACTTGATAAATGGCTTGCTTTGGTCAATGTTGAGATATTCCGGTACATGTAGAAATGCAGGAATTGAACCAAGAAACAACTAGCTCTGTTTACTTTATTCAAAGGTGAAACCAAACGTTACAGTTACTTTACTGGAGCAGTCTAGGCTGTATGGCCGACCGAAAAGAAAAACAACTTCTCCTTACCTGAATAAATTCCGTAGAGGTTCAGTTCAGTGAGATATGGCTGCCAGCCCGAGTGGGTCTGAGTGACGACGAACCTCCAGTACCGCGCTGTTCCCTGGAACCCGCCGAACTCCTGGCTCTGATTCGTGCCTCCCTGCACGTTATCCACGGACACGACGTCCTCCCAGCTGTACGGACTCCCAACCTGCGACTTTTGTACCGTGAATGCTGCGATGTCATGGGTGGTGTCTCCGTAGCTGTTGACTGCGATGCGTGTCAGAGTTTGTGGCACTGTGAGGTCGAATGCGATGTACCAGTTGTTGTAGTTCTGACCCATACCCCCAGGGTTCCAGTAGGTTCCAGTGTCCCCATCCAAGGCCTTTGCGGCATCATACGTCACTCCATTGTCGACCCACGGTGTGCCGGCAGAGTCCACAACCCACGATGGATCCTGTGGCAACCTTACACCTAGAGAGGAGGACGCAAAATGTATGAGTGATACACGAGCACAACGAACTGATGGGGGTGGATGGGGGTTACATTGTTAAACTTATATAGCTGTATTGGGAAATGGAAAAATGAACCAACTGAATCCTCTAGCTATACAACAACTCCATATCCTAGAGGTAATACAACTACAAATGATTAGTGTAATAAAATCAATATTTTAGGCTATGTTGATTTAACAACTCTGAGATTTTCAACAGAAACTTACTGTTAATACCACAGCCTAAAATTTCCACTCTCATACTCATGTGACCGTGCCATGACTGTGGCAGAAAACGCACATAACGAGCGTTAGCGGGATTGTCCAGTAGGTTTGTTACAGCGGTGCTCCTGTCATTGTTGCCTGGAAACACCTAAACGGTAAAAAGATAATGAGTTATTTTTTTACTCTTTTGCATAATGAATTCAGCACTTCGCCACCATAGATAACAGAATCAACCAGTATCAATCTATAACAGATAACAGTTCTTCCTAGTAACGTTTGCAGGACATGTTTCATTATTTCTTTTTAGTTCACTTTAAAAAGAATTGTAAGTATGATACCTTTTCGGGGCCATCGTTGCCTGCATATGTCGTCCAGCTAATGCCATCAATACTGTACTGTAATTTGTAGGAGGTCACCCACTGGTCGGCATGATGCTGGCGACCCTGAATGATGGTTCCTGTGACACGATTTATTTCTCCTAAATCCACCTGTCAGCGAATACATACACATGTTTTTGGTTAAAGAATACATGTGAAATGTAAGAAAGGCAGACCCAAATAAACCTCAATGACGTATACTGCTCTATGAAGCGAGTCCACATTGTGCAGAGTAAAGTATTCTCAATGGTAACAGGTTGTTTCGAAACAATGTCAGTTCGCAACCGTCAGTTGGCAACAAGGCAAGGTATTTCACAAAAACGTACAAGTCGTTTCGCAACATTCGAATGTTATTGATTTTGATAGCCTAATAGAATTAGAAATCATATTCCTAACATAATTATACTCCTTCCACGTAAAAATCGTACCGGGTGCGAAAGACAACCCCGGCGGCAGAGGAAAATGGGGCCACATGAACCTAACTGCCCAAAGATTTTCATACGCCGGGCGGCACAGTTTCATACGCGACGAGCACAAGTAGGAGTATAATTAGGAATAGCTCAGAATACGATTCTAATACTATTAGGTTATCAAATGTTGCGAAACGACTTGTACCTTGTTGCGAAAAGAGTACCCTTGTTGCGAACTGATGGTTGCGAAATGACATTGTTGCGAAACAACCTGTAACCTTCTCAATGAAGAAAATATGTCAAAACCACCCCAGTGGTCATCAACATAGGATAAAGAAAAGATTACCTTCCAACAACATGGATGACATCGCCACCGATGAAGTTGCCAGAAAATAGCCGTATTACGAAGTGGCAGAATCCTGATTGTTAAATGTACCAAAATGTATGCCTACCTGCAACCATTCGCCGATGGTGTTAGTTAGGGCTGCCCAAGCACCTACACCATCGACTCCGTTTAGTCGTCCGCGGTAGGGCTCGTGACCATTTTCGTAGTTCCAGTAGGAAGAAGCAGTGATGCCGTCATCAGGTATGGCACCAGATTCCATTCCAAGCGGATCAGCGCAGACTGGAAGGGTGAGAAAAATTAGGTACTAACCAAAGGTCGACAACTAAGGGAAAACGTTTTTTTAGTTTATCACAGTTTGGCTGATACGAGACGGAGGTTCACCAGGCTTCCATCCGTGTGATTTGTAGTGAATCACCAACTCCAGACGGTAGGATTTGTACCATCACATACCGGTACCCGGCCACACCCCCTACTCTTTTTCGAAAGGTGTGGTGGGTTCTTTAACGTACGCCTCTGCCCAAAAGCCCCCATTTAAAGTCCTATCCGAGGGATGGCCCTATAAGAAGCTAGGTTACTCATTGCCATCTGAGTGAAGTGAGAAAATTCGTATAAAGTGCGTTTTCCACGGGCACAAGATCCTTTATTCAGATACCCTTGAGTCGGTGACATGGCAGGTTTCGAACCCAGGACCTCTTGGGCCTGAGCCAACGCTCCGCCGATTACGTCATGCAATCTCACTCAGGTGCACATGCACATTGACATGCAAATTACGCAAATTAGGGCTTAGTTTGAATACTTGATTAGAAAAATCTGTAATTCTACTGTTTTGCGTGATAGGAATTTCATACACTATTTATATTATTTCATATTATTCATGAATTTCATACACTATTCATATTATTTCATATTATTCATCAAAGGTGAAAAATCAACAGATACTAACTACGCACATGAGACAAATTTGCACAATTATTGTGAAATTGTCATAATTTTATAGTGGCAAATGCTTAGAACTATCTTTTTGTGACATGTATAACTTATTTATAATTAAAGTACAAAGACATCAGCCTTTAGTGACTATGCTTTGGATACGCACGCCTTTCAGTTAAGATTTCAAGTTTATGTGTATTCAATATCGATACATATTTTGTCATACACGGACCTTAAACTCACCTTTGCACACATCACGCGCCGCTACAATCTGTTCTTGAGTCATGACGTAGTTGTACAGCTGCAGACAGGCGATACGGCCTGAGAAGTACCGCCCATCTCCGCCCCTCACCGCCACCCGGACAGGGTACTGACTCGCAACTTCAGCAACCCCGATATGTCTTTCTCCGACGAGTTCGCCGTTGTTCCAGAGAGATGCCATCCTTATCGCACTGTCGTACGTTCCACCCACGTAGTTCCAAGCGTTCTGTTGCAGCACGTTCGCGCGGATGTCGTCTGAGTCCCCATCCGTCCTAACGCAGACATGAATACCATTCAATTCAGCGATGACAAGGTTTGCGTGTGTGAAAGTTTTTTTAGTTATTTATTATAATAGAATGTGCTGAAAACAGTAGGTCAAGGGTTATTGTGTGAAGATGTACTACTTAAAGTGAAATACCATTAAAGCCCCGGTCACAAGAATCGTACGATTGACTGCGATGGAGGTTTTATGCGCGGCATAAGCGCAGTACGTCGTAAGTCGGGGAAGAATCGGAAGCAATGGTTTAAATATATGAAGCCGTGGTCACAAGGATCGTAGTGCATCGTGCGATGAGGTCATTAGAGCGTATCTGCATCAATCGCAGGTAAATCATAGTAAATCGGGGAGCCTCCTATGACGAAAATAGAGCTGAAATGGATTTTGAACATGTTCAAAATTTCGCTATCGTCGTAAGATTTTATTTGCCCCCAAAGCAGACTTCATTACGGCAATTTTTGTCTACTGATGAGGTTTTAGATTTATGAATTTTTAGCATGTTGTGATGGTTTCAGTTTTCCCTGATAGTATCGATATTGACGAAAAGGGAAAATATATCAGTCGCAACTGCCACAATCGCAACCAGAGAACAGCGCGCCCCGCACAGGTGATGCAGACAATTGTTTGATCGCTTCATGCACGTGAGTTTATAATTAGATCAAATCTCAGCTCTCGTCGGTCTTGGGTCAGTTTACCGTAATCGTAATAACCATGGGGACAACTCAAACATAAAGGCAGGCTCTATGAGTCGGAAATATATATGATATAATGCTTATGATATGATTTTTGTATGATGGCATCTTTTTGTTGATAGCATATCATGATACAATCTTCGAAAGAGCCTGACACGTAGAGCCGGCAAGCAGGCCGAGATAACCATACCAGTACTCACGCTTGATTTGAACTTTTGCTTGTAATACTCTTGTTGTCATGGTCTTTTTTAATTTGTTTTTACAGTTAAATATATTATAGGAAGGTATTCAACAGCTATGTCCACATTTTGTTGGTTAAAGAAGCACAAAAACGGTCAGACGGCTATACAGAAGAGACACAAGTGAAAAATCGTACGACGCTGGAAAAATTTTGAACATCATCCGATGCTCTGCGATGCTCTGCGATGGCTGATTTTGCTTACGATTTAGCTGCGATCCACTGTGATCATCGTGCGATACGCGTAATATGCCATCGCAAGGACGTCGTACGATTCTTGTGACCGGGGCTTAAAGTAAGAAAAACTTCGAACAATGCATGCATACTCTACTCTGTACAAAGTAATGTACTGACACAGTAATGATCAGTTATCTAGTGACAAAAACACTGATTAGAAACAAATAGCTAGTCATAATCTAGCCAGATTATGCTAATACTTATTATCTTATTTCTGAATTGTCGATAACATTAAAACAGAATATACAAACTGAGACAAGAGTAACTTACCTGTTCCTTTCCACGAGGTGTTATGGTCGCATGAAGAGATTCAAAAATATGCAAATAAGGTAGGTCCAGGAATGGGCAAATGAGCATGCACACGAATATGTTTGGTAAAACTTTTTTTCATACAACTTTTCCCTGGCAAATTTCCCGATACCCGCACCCCCGTAGGAAGGCCTGGTGGAGGCTAGGGTCTTTACACATTTAACAGACAATATTTTCCGTTGTTTTCTTCCTGTGACGTCACCAGTAAAAAGAGGCAGCGAATAAAAGAATGTTTTATTAAGACGAAGACAAACATGAGTGGATAGAGAAAGTGTAATTCTAAAGGTTCGAAGATATTCTGTGTCAGATAAGCAAACTTACTTCATAAACAGCTCTTGTGGAGCAGCCTGCCAGAAGTGTACTCCCCAGGCGTTGTTGTTCCCGACGTAGTCGAAGATAGGTCCACCCTCTCCGGTAGGATAGATGTGCGCCAGTATGGTGTAGGAGTAGCGCACATCCAGCCTGCCGTTGTTGGGAATGTCGATGTAGGAATTTTCAGTTCCCGAAAACAGGAAAGCTCCGTCGGCGTCTCCATACGGGCCTGGAGCTGACTGAGTTCCTGTTGCTGTCCCGTTATTTCCGTTTCCTGTTATGTCTGATGCTCCATAATGTCCGTTTAAGGGCCACAAACCAATCACTGCATCCGTTGCTACAGAAAACATAATGTAAACTGAACATGACGCGGGGCACTTCTAAGGCCTAAGG
>NC_049985.1:11042070-11044432 GCF_000003815.2 Branchiostoma floridae | reverse complement strand
TTTATGTCATTTGTGACGTGAATGAAGCGGAAACGGTACTGTTTTGCGCGGACATTTTAATCCTATATGGCAATATATTTGTTTCAGAAATACGACAGCTATATACGTGACGTTTTATCTAAATTCACATCACATGGGACGTAAAATACGTGACGTCCGACGTATGTGTGTGTGTGTGTGTGTGTGCGTGTATAAATTAAGTAGAAATGATTATTATGATGACTCTACAAATAGCCAGATGTCAAATATTGTTTACAGGGAGGCTTCGAAAATATGAATATAGACATCTACGGTTACATTATAACTAGGTACATGCCCCACCTGTGCTGTAAAAGCACCAAGGTGCATCTTGAAATGAACTATCAAAGCAGCATCCTCGCTCCTGACACTCAGCTGGAGTAATGCCCCCCCAACCGCAGTCCTGTCGCGCGGAGGGATCTAGCTGGCATTCGTTCTCTGTGATAATGTAGATAATCAGAAATAAAGTAAGGTTATACGGCCGTATAACTTCTCAGATATACAAATCTATCTAGACTTTCACCAACACAGTAGGTGAACTTGCCTCTGAAATATATTCACTATCTCCACGTTTGCTAAACACATTTGAATGGCCATAAGGCATGAGTATACCTACCTATATATATATGCCATACTATTCCCTTAATTTCTCATAGATATAATAGGCTTGCATTATCATTATGTGTGCACTTGTCTTCTCTCATACTATCTTACGATATCTGTCGATATAAATTATGAATATTGGTCAACTTTCACAGTTAATTATTTATTACCTTTTTGCAAATGTTTTAATGAGTAAAGACCTTTATTGTACATATATACCCACTGTTTTAAGTACAGGTCGCAACAAAGAATAGTTGACAGATAAATGAGATATAAACAATGGCAACCAACACAAGAATAATATACTACTAAGTGATTTTGACGACTTCTCTCTTCTTTGTGATACCGACAATGTTGGAACTGATATGTTTTACAATCAAAGGTGTGTCTAAATCCATTAGGAATATGAACCTGTAAAAGATGTCACGTACTTTGTGTCACTCCCGACATGAATTAAACACGCATCTGTTAGAACACGTCACGTACGTTCTACAAAGTGGGACGTGGACATTAGTCACGTCCTACTAAATCGTTAACTAATCTATTGATAAAAGGACATCGCGTATGCCGCACGTAAGTGTGACGTTTCTGCAATACGTTTTATCTTGCTGGTCGTGTCGGATTACTGCTCTCCCTGCCTTCTAAACCTCCTTACCTGTGTGGTACACGACTACTGGCTATATGATAATATGAATTTAATCACACATTTAAAACGAAGTGCGCTACAACCAAGTGGTCGTTCTATGGCATCATTTCCGTGTCAAAATATCTAAAAACGTACCTTAAAATAGTGTAAATGCGTATAGCGATATACGTAATTTTCGATTAAAACGATATCCTTTTACGTATACGATATCGCCTCCGAACAAAAATAACGATATACTCCATTATACGCACTTTGCTAAGGTATCGTTATAAGATGTACATTAAACTATCGTCATCAGGTATACGATACCGCAATTCAGACGATGTTTTATCATACGGTATCGTTCTGGCATATACCTTCTATGTCTGAATATCGTATCACAAAACGTGCGTTAAAGTAACGAAAAGACGTCTACCAGATATGTATATGATAGCGTCTTATAATACACCCTTTCCAGTAGGACGGCGCTCTCGCGGCGCTCTCTCTAGATCTGCGACCTCAAATTGGGAAGAGCGCGGTGAGAGCGCGACGGGATCGCCAAGGTCGCCATGGGAGCGCGCAGAGAGCGCGGTGGGAGCGCCATGGTCGCCATGGTCGCCATCACCTCCGCGACTGTTTTGAACCTGCTCAAAACAGTCGCCGTGAGAGCGCCGTGGACGGCGATCCAATGATGAGCGCAGAGAGAGCGCCAAGAGAGCGCGTAGCGAGCGCCGTGAGCGCCAACAGAGCGCACAGTGAGCGCGGTGAGCGCAATAGGTCTCGACAGTGGTTTATGATGCCAATTTAGCTAGGACGGCGCTCTCACTGCGCTCTCTCTGCGCTCTCAACTGCGGTTTGTGAAGAAGTATATTTGACATATAGACAGAACCCGGATAATTGTCCAAAATGTACCGGTGATGAACAATTTAACAAACTGAGATGGAATAGGCAAGGTTTAAAAACAAAGGTTTATCATTTCTCAACTAATTTTTGAATTTCAACATGATGACATTAGGTTTTCTTGTTCTCCATCTGTACATTTAGATTGTTGAAGTCCCATTTTCAATTAATTTTCAATAAAAAGTGTTTCGGTGTTGTATGATCGTGGCATGATAA
>NC_049985.1:11039610-11041604 GCF_000003815.2 Branchiostoma floridae | reverse complement strand
GATGGCAAATTTGACCATCGTGGTGAGAGCGCTGTGAAATCGCCAAGGTCGCCATGGGAGCGCGGTGAGAGCGCCGTGAAAGCGCCATGAGAGCGCGGTGGGAGTGCCATCGCCGCGAGAGCGCCGTCACCACGGCGATGGTATGGAGCCCTGCCATACCATCGCCGTGAGAGCGCCGAGCATGGCGATGCAACAATGATCGCCATGAGAGCGCCATGAGAGCGCCAAGAGAGCGCGGAGAGCGACAATAGGGCTAAACAATGGTATATGATAGGCCCCATTCCACTAGGACGGCGATCTCACCGCGCTCTCGCTGCGCTCTCATATATGGTTCATACAATCTTTATTCTTGAAGAGGTATATTTTCATGAATTTTTTTGTCAAATCATACTTTTGTGTCATGAATCACTTCCTAATTTAAATCATGGGTAATACAATTTGGACAACTACACATACAATGCTTTTATTCAGCGTTTCGAATCACATGATTTCTCCATATTAGATATAACACAAATTCACGAGAAAGAACTCTAGTCTGGTGGCAGAGACAGATAAGCGTGCAATGCGGTCCACAATATGTTTTTTGTTGTTTCTATACCTCTGAGGTGTGCTCTATCAGAATTTGGAGTATGCCACTCTGTCATCCTTGGGGAATCCGCACAATATGCAAATTAAGGCGGCCATTAAGGAAATTCTTGTTTTCGTCAATATCTCGGTAACCACACATGGTATCAAATTGATTTTGGTGTCTAGCCCCATGTTTTGAAGGGTAAAGAATCAGATTAAACCATTTTAGTAATGATCACACCACTATTATTTTAAATATGCATACAATATGCAAATTAAGGCGGTTATTACAGAATCGAAAATCCTGCTTTTGTCAATATCTCAGTAACCACACATGGTATCAAATTGATTTTGGTGTCTATCCCCATGTTTTGAGGGGTAGAGAATCAGATAAAGCCACTTTACTAATGATCACACCGCTATTTTGGCTAAATATGCATATAATATGCACATTAGGACGGCTATTACGGAAAATCTTGCTTTCGTTAATATCTCGGTAACCACACATGGTATCAAATTAATTTTGGTGTCTATCCCCATGTTTTGAGGGGTAAAGAATCAGATTAAGCCATTTTAGTAATGATCATACCACTATTTTGGCTAAATATGCATATAATATGCAAATTATGATGGCTATTACGGAAAATCTTGCTTTCGTCAATATCTCGGTAACCACACATGGTATCAAATTGATTTTGGTGTCTATCCCCATGTTTTGAGGGGTAAAGAATCAGATTAAGCCATTTCAGTAATGATCACACCAATATTTTGTGCTGAATAGGTATATACTATTGCAAATTAAGGCTTGTATTACGGAAAATCTTGCTTTTGTCAATATCTCAGTAACCACACATGGTATCAAATTCACATTGGTGTCTAGTCCATGTTTTCTATGGGCTAAGAATCTGATAAAGCCATTTCAGCATTTAAGGAAGTAGACTAAGCCATGTCAGTACTGATCACACCAATATTTTATTGAAAAGTATACAAAAATCAACTTCAGTGCATATCCAAGTCGTTAAATATCCATACCCCCGTAGTGTCAATAACCTCACCCCCCCCCCCCCCCAGGAGTGGCCATACCTCCAGTAGCGTACCAATGCCTCCTTGGCCAGGAGGGGCCTTACCCCCTGAAGTGGTGTACTCCCAGGATTGGCCGCACCCCCCGGAGGGTTCGTACCCCCAGGATTGGCCGCATCCCCAGTAGTGGCCCTACCCCCAGGATTGGTCGCATCCCCCGAATAGCGGCCGTACCCCCCGAATTGGCCGCATCCCCAGGAGTGGCCCGACCCCCCGTATTGGGCGCATCCCCAGCATAGTGGCCGGCCCCCCGGGATTGGTGGCATCCCCGGGATAGTGACCCGCCCCCCAGGATTGGCCCCCCCCCCAGCAGTGCCCGTACCCCCAGTATTGGGCGCATCCCCAGG
>NC_049985.1:11034846-11038980 GCF_000003815.2 Branchiostoma floridae | reverse complement strand
GTCTGTACCCCAGTAGTGTCATTGTCCTACGGATACCCGGCACCTTGACAGCAATGCGTGGATGCGGGACAGCTCACTTGCCATGTACATTTTTGTGGATATCACAGAGAATCACTGACTGCCAGAATGGGCACACCTGACATGTTGATGTCTGTTACAAAGTTTGTGAAAGTGACTTATTGGAGGACTGAGTCAAACGAGTAATGGCAACATATATAAGCATAATTAAAGTGGATGCACCCACTCTGATAGACACTGAAGCTGATTTTTTAAACATTTTCAATAAAGTATTTGCGTGATCAATACTGACATAGCTTTGTTTGATTCTTTGCCCCACAAAACATGGAGATGGACGCCGAAATTTATTTTGATACCATGTTTGGTTACTGAGATATTAACGAAAACAAGATTTTCCGTAATAACCGCCTTAATTTGCATATTATATGCCTATTCAGCACAAATTATTGGTGTAATCATTACTGAAATGGCTTAATCTGATTCTTTACCCCTCAAAACATGGGGATAGACACCAAAATCAATTTGATACCATGCGTGGTTACCGAGATATTGACAAAAGCAAGATTTTCCGTAATAACCGCCTTAATTTCCATATTATATGCATATTTAGCCAAATTAGTGGTGTGATCATTACTAAAATGGCTAGATATGATTCTTTACCCTTCAAAACATGCGGATAGACACCAAAATCAATTTGATACCATGTGTGGTTACTGAGATATTGACAAAAGTAAGATTTTCCGTAATAGCCGTCCTAATTTGCATATTGTATGCATATTTAGCAAAAATAGTGGTGTGATCATTACTAAAATGGTTTAATCTGATTCTTTACCCTTCAAAACATGGGGCTAGACACCAAAATCAATTTGATACCATGTGTGGTTACCGAGATATTGACGAAAACAAGAATTTCCTTAATGGCCGCCTTAATTTGCATATTGTGCGGATTCCCCAAGGATGACAGAGTGGCATACTCCAGATTCTGATAGAGCACACCTCAGAGGTATAGAAACAGCAAAAAAACATTGTATGGACCGCATTGCAAGGTTACCCCAAAATCTGGGGTTTGGCAACCGGACTACTCGGAGAAATGTTAAAAACGTGCCAATGATGTACAATGAATTAACCTGAGATGGAATAATCAAGAACACAAAGGTTTATTATGTCTTGACTTATTTTTACGTTTCAAGAGAATAACATTTTAGTTTTCATGTTCTTAACCTGTAGATTGAGATTATGGAAGACTTATTGTCAATAGATCAAATCGTTTCACCATTGTATAACTTTCGATAATAACGCGGCATGATAATGATATTCATTTTGAACAAGTTACACGGCAAATTTGATTTAAAAAAACAGCAATTCAAACGTATGGGTTATCTTAGACTCACGCTGAGCCCTGTGCAGTGAACAAAATTGGATTTGTTTACAGCCTTGATTTCGTAATTTAAAATTGCGTGAGGCAAAAAGGTATGACTTAGTAGACAATAGAATACACAAAACGTAAGAAATTTCGTTCTTTATCTCTGACATTCGTTAAGTAATCTTTAAAGTCTTTGGCAGCTCATAAAAATTGCTGACCTTTGAGTTTTCTGTCGCGCTGAGAGCGCGCTGGCATCGCAGTAGAGATTCCACTAGAGCAGCTTTTTCTGCCATCGCGGCGCTCTCACGGCGATGGGGCGAATTTTCCATCGCCGTGAGAGCGCCGTGAGAGCGCCGTCAAGTGGAATGGGGGCCTAAGCGCCTATCGTAAGCGCCACATCACAAGCTTTGTAGCGCGCGAGCTGGCCCATTTGGTTGCAGCGCGGTAAAGTATGGTCACACCCCCGTCCGGACAATGAGAACGACCCGTCTTATCTACACCAGTACCAGATGTCATAAAGACCGGCATCATTCTATTTAACATCCCATCATTAATCATGCAAATGAGTCTACATTTACATAATCTTTGCATAGTAATGTTCACCTTTCAGTAACGCATGTCAAAAGGATGAAATTCTATCCAGCACACAGAAATTTGCATAATTTGCATCTCTCGATGCCATTCAACAACTAGAAGTCCACGACCCCATACCTCCGCCAAAACAAACAAACAAACAAACACACAAACACACACACACACACACACACACACACACACACACACAAAATCTACTCAAAATATAACCTTATTGGGGAAGGTAACTAACCATCGACAAATCCGACATATAAATTGAGTTGTTCGCTGCCCTCCGAGGAGTCAGTGGACAACTGGCAACCGTTACTGGGACAGGAAAAACGGTAGTACAGCCCAGTATAGCCACTGTAGACGTCAATCTGGAAAAAATAAAGTTACCAAACATCAGTAAGTTGTGAGTTAGTTTCAACGTTGATAAATACGTGTATGAATGGACTAAAATACTTTCAGGAGTAAGTGTACATAACTCACCCAGTCTAGTTTGAGCCAATCGCCCCCCGAAATGGTAAGTCGGAGCCGAGAAGGATCACCAAAACTGGAAGCGGCAAAGGCTCGGTTGTACTCAGTCCTTTGGTGTTGATCATGTGGGAAAATACAATTTCGTAAATTCATGAGTATAAGAGGATACTAATTTACATCAGGTTTGATTAAGCAGGGAAAGATGTACACTTATCTGTGCAAAGTACAACTCTAGAAGGACGTAGTTTTTATTGTATGAGCAATTCAGGTAAACTACTGCCTGCACCAAGTTTCAAGCATTTATTCGAATGGAATATAACATGGATTAAGGCTCCACAGGTGTTCCTCTGTATGATCTATTGCAAGACATAATCGTGTTAATACTACAACCAGGTACTTACTGCAGGATTAATGAACCATCCTGAGATGTGCATGTAGCATTGGTCCCTTTAACCACCAAATAAACCATTATATGAGCGAAGAGAATCCTCAACACGATGAGGGCGGCAGCCCAAACGAAGAAGAAGAGCTAGTGGAGTTAATGTTGACTGGTGTTTACAGCAAGACGCCCCCTCTTGTTGGTGAACGTCATTATTTGACAGTATGATAATGTACACCATTGTTCTTACCCATCCGCTGTAAGTCCGGATACCGTCGTTGTCACACAGACATCATCACAAACGTCAGAGAAGATTTCTACTGTCAGTGAATCAGTAGTCCCAGAATAATCAGCAGCATCCGTTGCAATAGTCAGGCCGTAACTCACTGTTTGATAAATCAAGCAACACATTGTTATTTCATCACATTGCATATCTACATATAAACTGGCTAATAGTGACCACATTCCAGTCATATGTCCTTTATTGCAATATAGTTACCCCATGCTGCCCATACAGGGAAGCCGTCTGCGTACAAAGAAAACTGTCACCCGTTAAACCTTCTGAGAAACTGACATATAACGTGTTTGTACAGTCGGCCATACGTGTTCAGTGTCTTCCATGACGTGAATCGTCTGTTTACTTGTTTTATGATGGGTACTTGTTTTATGGTCTTTTTCAGTGACAACTGACAAGCCAGCCTTTACCACTTTGACCTTTTGGATCGATTGGGCTGGTGAACGGTACTTCTTCACAGCAATAGATACACCTTCGTGTAGCCGTTTTCTTTTTAGACAGGGCTCTTTTTGACAAAGGAATATATGAGTGAGACCTGAAAACAATTCTGTGATGTGTGTGAGATGGACGCACCATTTCAATGTATAGTATCTAAAGCGGAGTGACCTTAAATAGTCACTATAACCTTTATCAATTATTTACACCTCACAGAAGAGAGTACATGAATGCGTGAAAACATAACGAATTTGAAGAATTTGATGAATGCAGTGTACGCTGAAGCTTTACTCCTGTGGACAGCAAATCAAGTACACCAACATGGTGCTTTATGTATAGAGCTTCCATATCAACATAACAGGCAGGTGTTTTAACACCTGCCTGTTATGTTGATATGGAAGCTCTATACATTATGCCATGACCATATAAACTAAATGTAATGTACTAAAGGCCTACCAGAAAATACTTGGACTTCGCACAGGGTCAGTATTCGGGAGGATCCAGGAAGACTGACGCCCACATAGCGACCCTTCATCCCCTGACAGGAGACGGAAATGGACGGCTGGTTCACGTCGATCTGATGATCACCGC
>NC_049985.1:11024434-11026425 GCF_000003815.2 Branchiostoma floridae | reverse complement strand
TGCCTTTTACTCACAGGCCGTAAATCAAGTATGTAAGTATAGCGATTCACCTAGTCGAGTTGATCAAAATCAACAACAGGCCAAATGATAAAATTAAATAGCTAGATTTAAATAAACTCAGCACAAAAAGTTTGGAATATCAACTTCGGTTGATCAAATTTTTGTTGTTTCTGCATCAGTTTCCATGTATTATACATCTATAGAACTCTTGAATGATTTTCTTTTTAATGGTATCAAACTCATTATCATTGTTAACTCGGGGAACGCACTAGGCTTGCTTACGTGAGTGGGTCACCAAAAAAAGTGCCTAAATTCACCCGTTTCTGTTCAACACTGCATCGTCCGGTTGTTATGGCCGCGGGAGACAATGATTCAATCAATCGTTTTTTTTCCACCGAACTTTTGGTATACAGAACATCCAAGTTTATTTCTAGCATATCTGAGTAGATTATTTTATGATTGTAAATTCATGGAACGTGCACCAGGCCTGCTTACCGGTACAGGGGGTCACAGAGACAAAGTGCCAAAATTACCCTACGAAAATCAAACACTCCATTCAGCTTATTTTCTTCCGTCGGTATTGACTTGGGAATAAAGCCAAGTTGAATAAACAGGACATGTCAATCAAAGCTACTGTTACTATTTATTCAAGCAAACAATTTGAACCAAGAGGTAATCAATGGAGTGCTAGCCATAAGCCGTAGGAAGGCTATTCCATCCTAAGACTGTACTCCAGCATCCAATGATCCTTGCTCTGTGTGGACTGGTGTTGTAATCTTGCACAATAGCACTTGGTCCAATATTGAAGAGGTAGGATATTGAGACTGGATGGAGGGTGGTGTCTCTATATCTCACCACATTGAGGTTGCCTGGAATGATGACGAGTCTTGCTTTTCCTATGGCGGTTATACCACAAATGCTGAAAGTTACTCTTGTCATGTCAGCGTGCGGTTCTCCTTGCCGCCTCCACGCTTTGATTCTGCCATCCAACTACCAAAAGGGCAGATATACTCTACTGTATTGTGCTAAAACTTTTCCTAAAGCTAATTGTGACGTGTAAAGAGAATCGATTGAATCCCTGACACATGCGCCAATACCAACAGGACAACGCAGTGTTGAACAGAAGCAGGGGAATTTTTTTCGTGACCCACTCACGGAAACAGGCCTGGTGATCGTTTCGTGTGTTTACCATAGGAAAGGGAATTACACAGGCTTTCTCTTGATATGTAATACATTGAAATGTATACAGAAATAACGGAAATATGATATACCAAAGTTGATATTCCAAACTTTTTGTGCTGAGTTTAGATAATCCCCAAACATCTAGCATTGCCACAAACTGGAAAGACCACTTTTGAGGCGTTCTGAACAAAGAACGTTCCTTCTGTGTATTTGTTTGGTTTGTTGTTATCCCGAAAGTAATCTAACCGTGGCGAGTGACGACAGTTTCAAACACTCTTACTAACTCCTAACGAGGAACTGGAATGTTCGTATGTCAATACTTGTCAACTTTGTTTTTACATTTAGAAGTACCAATCACGTATTATGCAACACGAAATATGGCTGGGATGTTTTAAAACGAATTATTTCTTCCCTGCCATTATCATGAACAGTTAGCTACTTGCAAATTTTAAGTACAAGTAACTACATGATCTTACGTATCTTCTTAATACTGCAAAGACTACCTGCCCGTTGTATCTATTAAGCTGTATATATATAAAAAATTGGATATTTTAAAGAATAACATGACATTTTATGTTCAACCATGCATAATTGGATAAAATGAACAGGACGTGTGTTTCTGGGGATGTAGAGACTATTGAACATCACATACTTGGGTACGTCTTTTCTCGACCAAGGTGTTCTATACAGAAAGCCTCCACCAGACCTTCCTACATGGGTACTAGCCTCCACCGGGCCTTCCTATGGGGGTACTAGCCCCCAACGGATGGCGTACTAGCCGATCCAACAGACGTTCCAACGGGGGTACT
>NC_049985.1:11022087-11024301 GCF_000003815.2 Branchiostoma floridae | reverse complement strand
TACTAGCCTCCACCAGACCTTCCTACGGGGGTACTAGCCTCCACCAGACCTTCCTACGGGGTTACTAGCCTCCACCAGACCTTCTTACGGGGATACTAGCCTCCACCAGGCCTTCCTACGGGGTACTAGCCCCCACCAGACCTTTCTACGGGGTTATGGGGATCGTAGAATTTGGAAAGGAAATTGTCCAGGGAAGTCTCCCTATGATGACCAGCGTAGTCAGTCTGGTAGAGACTACGGCGGCACGGGGATAGTTGAATTCGGCCAAAACTTGGGAAAATTGTCCAGGGGAGTCAGTCCACGCTAAGGTTAATTACGAAAGTTTATTTGCAAGTTCTTGCCCGAGGGCTAAATGCAACATGTAAGAATTAGATACAGAATAAATGGTAAACATACAAAAGATAAAGAACAATGATAATAATGATACTGAATAGTATACAATAACAAAGTGGGCATAAAGTGAAATAGGGGTCATCGAGTAGTACTTCTAATCTAAAATGAATGCTATTGGGTTTGATTTTTTTTCTGTATACAGCGCGGAGGATGAAATTACCGACACTTTGGGAGATATGTGCATGGGTGTTACCAACACGAAGACAGTTTTTTGTAGATGTGCAAAGCTGGGAATAATTTTGTTGACTAGTTCAAACAGTTTGTCTCTTTCGGTACTGTAGTGTGGACAATGACAAATAAAGTGCATTTCATCTTCCACTGCTTTTCCTGTACAATATTTGCATATTCTCTCGTTAACAGGCAATTGTTTGTATCTACATCTTTCTACTTCTGACGTATGTGCGCTTATCGTCCCCATCCAACTCCCTTGGATGGGCATCATCTCCCTTGGAGGTAGACGCAGTGTGCCCGACTTGCCAACACTGAAGGTCAGACGGGAGGAGGCAGCGGTACAGCTGTTTGAACGCATGCTCAAGGAAGACCACCCCCTACATGACATGGTTCCACCCACAAGAACAGGGGCCACGGGACGCACACTTAGAAACTCGAGGACAATCAGTTTACCAAAAGCCCGTACTAAGAGACTCAGCAAGTCCTTCCTCCATAGCGCCATCCGTCTATACAACAAGAAGGTTACACAGCAGTGCTATTAACACTTGTTGTTAGCCATTACCTGTACTGCTTGTTAACTCGGTACCGTTTTCCAACACGTTGATTTTAATCTATTATGTATGTTATACAAATGTTAACTGGAATCTACAAGTCGTTGTTTGTATGCAGCTATTGTTATTATGTGTTTTGTGTGGCTTTGGTAAGCCTGACGTGTGTAATAAGGTCAAAATTCGGGTGAATGTGTGTTTGCCCGCGAGAACCTTAATAAAATAAAACATTGAAAACTCTAGTAGCAAAATTCCCCGGGCAAATCATTCTCCCTGTAACAGCCGGCTGTGACTCGGGTCGCTCCTTGACTTATGAAACAGTACTGGTGTTCTAATCATCAATTATAGAACAAAAGCTACACGAAGGATAGTCACTTTGTTGCTTATTAAGCGGAATGTTCCTGTGGTGATCAGAAACTTGACTTGAGACGCTCTATAGAAGAGGTGGAGAACTGAGTTGTGAGTGCGGTATGCTTTTCTGAGTACTCACTCCGCACACGGCCTACATACACGTATTACTAAGTAACATGCAGAAGGGACGAAGTTCAAACATTGTGTGTCGTGTATGCCTTAAGCTTGTCCACAAACCGTCATGCCCGAAGGAGATCACGAAGCAGATTCACGCTTCTGAGGTTACTTGTCCCCATCCAACTCCTCAAGTAATAAAATTCCCCAGGCAAATTATTCTGCCTGTAACAGCCAGCATAGTCAGTCTGGACTTACTGTGACTCGGGTCGCTCCTTGATTTATGAAACAGTACAAGTGTCTAATGTTTCAATTATAGAACAATGGCTAAGGAACCTACCTGTGATCAGAAACTTGGCTTGAGACGCCCTATAGAAGATGTGGAGGAGGATACATGTAGTCAGTCGTAAGTGCGGTATTCTTTTCTGGGTACTGACTTTGCACACGGCCTACATACACGTTTAACATGCGGAGGGGAAGAAGTACATATACAGTGTGTGTCGATGTATGCCTTTTCCGCGAACCGTCATGCCTGAAAAAGATCACTAAGCAGCCTGAGCCAAGCGGAAAGGCAAACACCCTGAATGGCTTAGTAATGACTTACGATTCGCCTGTGAACATACCTGTACGTCTGGGG
>NC_049985.1:11021060-11021987 GCF_000003815.2 Branchiostoma floridae | reverse complement strand
GAAGAAGCTTAGTCACGCAGAAAGTTCTGTGGCACAATGATGACAGCGCGGATTCAACTGAACAGCAGGTGTACCAAAATACTTGTAGTATGGGCCTGTCGTTTCATCAGTGAAACGAAGTTTTTCTGTCAAAGTTTTTGCATTATTCATAACAAGTGGCCGAGGGCATTGCCCATCTATGGGGTCGTGCGGAAATACCGGGTATTCAACTGTCGGAACAAGTGCCAAGACATTCGTTCATAGTGAAGGGCGTCTAATTAGACATCTGAAAGAATGATAGGAAAGTTTCTGCACCGTTTCATGAAATTAACGCTCAATACCAGCATCTGCTCTTTTTACTGTCTGAAAATTAAAAGCGTTTCCAAAAATTGCTTTTGGAGTGACTGTTGTTAAGCTACTAACACTACTCTCTAGCAGTAGAAATGGGCCGTACGTGTGTGTCAGGTATGTGGGGAGAGGGGGCGACAGTAGACGGCTTTAAATTATTGATGTCGCATCTATGCGTTCTCTAGTTATCATGCTGACAAAGTCCCTCTGACATAAAAACAGCGGTGAAAACAAACCCTCCGTTTCACGGAGGGAATAAATGTGACAAATAATATTAGTCTAGAAAATAGAGTCAATTCCACATGACCAAGGGGGTGTTTCTTGCCTTTTGTTCTAACATTTTGGAAATCTTTGTAACAATCTAACTGTGATATAAAAAAAGTAGAACTATTTATAACATCTGTGTACTGAATTCATACATGAAACATTTTAAACATAAAATACATTGTTTCTGTTAGTTTCTAAACTGTCCCAACATAGACTCATCATTTGTTGTAACATGTTCGAACATTGACACAATATTCTGTAACTGGGGCAGTAGGCTGGGAAGAGTAATCTCCAAGCAGATCTTGCGGTGGCATAAGATAGTATCATAAGCTG
>NC_049985.1:10988508-11020960 GCF_000003815.2 Branchiostoma floridae | reverse complement strand
TATGATACTATCTTATGCCACCTCAAGATCTGCTTGGAGAATATGGGAAGAGGGCAACTCACACATCCCTGCCAAGTACAGGAAATTATGTCTGATTGCCAATGTTTCCAACAGATATAAATTAAGGTTCACACATGTTCAAACCTCAATTTAAAACTATAGTGACTGAAATATTATTTTACTTTGAATAGTCAATCTTATTACAAACATTATTCTAAATCCCTCGAGCCTCTCGGTGACTCGGAATGGACTCTAGGATATTTTGAAGAACAACACGACGTTTATGTTCAACCATATTTGGACAGAATGAACAGGATGTGTGGTGCCGGGGATGTAGGGTAAAGTTTTGAACATCACATACTTGGCTACGTCTTTTCTCGACCAAGATGTTCTATACAGAAAACATTTGGGAAAGCTTTACTTTTAAACTGGTGCCCAGTGCGGCCCACACGCGGTAGCTACGTATACGTTGCATCTTCGATCCCCGGCGAGTCATACCGAAGACTTTGGAAATGGTAACGTTACATGGTGCTCTCTAGCTCTGCTTAGCACTGTGCTCAGAGTGGTAGTTGGACCCACAACACTACCAGTGGACTAGACCCTTATTGTAGTGCTTGCACAATTCTTTTCCAAAGAAATGGAGCTGGTTGCTCACATACATGTTAGATCCGTGTGTTTAAACAAGTTCTTGAACTGTTGACAAATACAAAACCATACTAGCCGTCCTTGTGAAAGACCCAAAATAATAGCCCGATTCTCTACAAACTCCGTGTTGAATCAGGGAGGCACAACCGCACACCTCTGGAGCAGAGAATCTGTCAGGTCTGTAACCTGAACAAGGTCGAAGATGAATCTCACTTTCTATTAGATTGTAGTTTATATAGTAATGATAGAAGTATTCTTTTTAGCTATATTATAGGAAAGTTCCCTCGCTTTGAATCTATGTCTAGTGTTGAAAAATTCATTTTTCTTATGAGCTTTGATCAAACGACATTATACAAACACATCTCAAGCTACATATTTAACATTACTAAGAAACGAGAAGAAGCCGAACAAATGTATTAGAATAGTTTTAGAATCTATGTTTTAGTTTAGTCTTAGAAACTATGTTTACTGCATTACTACCCTTTGTATCTATGTGCCTGTACTTAGCCCGATAGGGCATGAATGTGCAATAAAGGCTATTACTATTATATATTTCTACAGGGGCAATGACAAGGTCTCGGTGCTTCAGTCAAGGCATGCGGTCATGGCTTCTTACCCGACACAAACGCAGTGGGCAGCAGGCAACGACTCTGGGCACCACAGTGGCCATCCACCAGACCTTCCTTCGGGGGTACTAGCCTCCACCAGACCTTCCTACGGGGGTACCAGCCTCCACCAGACCTTCCTACGGGGGTACTAGCCTCCACCAGGTCTTCCTGCGGGGGTACTAGCCTCCACCAGGTCTTCCTACGGGGGTACTAGCCTCCACCAGGCCTTCCTACGGGGGTACTAGCCTCCACCAGACCTTCCTACAGGGGGGCGGAGATCGTAGGAGTTGGTAGAAATCGGGAAATTGGCCAGGGGAGTCAGTCTACGCTTAGGTTCATATTTCCCCTCCGGTCGACCAAGTCCTCTGGTAGCAAAACTCCCCTGACAAATTATTCTCCCTACAATGGCCAGCGTAGTCAGTCTGGTAGAGACTATGGGGGTACGGGGATAGTAGAATTCGGCAAAAACTTGGGAAATTGTCCCTATCCAACTCCTCTAGTAGCAAAACTCCCCAGGCAAATTATTCTCCCTGTAACAGCCAGGGTAGTCAGTCTGGTAGAGACTAAGTGTGACCCGGGTCGCTCCTTGACTTATGAAACAGTACTAGCTAATATTTCAATTATGGAACAAAAGCTAACGAAACTCACCTTGTCGCTTGTTAAGTGGAAGATTCCTGTGATCAAAAATTCAACTTTAGACGCTCCGTAGAAAAGGTGAAGAACGATGCATGTAGTCAGTTGTGAGTGCGGTATTCTTCTCTGGGTATACTGACTTTGCACAGGGCCTACATACACGTAAGTAACATGCAGAAGGGAGGAAGTTTGTATGCCTTTTCCGCAAACCGTCATGCCTGAAGAAGATGACGAAGCAAGCGGAAAGGCAAACACTCTGAATGGCAAAGTAATGACTTACGATTCGCCTGTGAACATATCTGTGCGTCTGGGAGCGGTAGTATACATATGCATACGATCACGAAGTCTCCGAAGAAGCTTAGTGATTTAGTCACGCAGGAAGTTCAGTGGGACAGCGATGACAGCGCGGGTTGTGTAACTGAACAACAGGTGTACCAAAATACTGTAAATGCAGAAATTTTCGCGGTGGTTTCATGTTCTAGGTTTTCGTGTTGCAAATTTACCGCGAACTTAAAACCACCGCAAACATTTTTCCATGCCAGTAAGAGACTACAGTGCATGGTGCTACCGCGAACTTAAGTCACCGCAAATAGTCATTTTCCCGCTACCGCGAAATTAAATCCCCGCGAACATTTATGCATTTACAGTAGTATGGGCCTGTCGTTTTATCAGTGAAAAGAGGTCTATTTGTCAAAGTTTTTGCATTATTGGGGTGTCTGTGTGGCGCAACGGCTAGAGCGTTGGAATCGGAATCAGTAGGTACCGAGTTCGATACTCGCCATGCCCCTGCCCCCATAACGGTGGAGTGACGCCCACCGAACCTCACGTCTAAAGGTGCCCAAAACACCTACGGATTTGGTGCGCCGGTGTGTCAACATCTGCACACTTGCCACTAAGACCCGTGAATTTTTTTTTTTTTCATTATTCATCACAAGAGGCCGAGGGCAATGCCCATCTATGGGACCGTGCGGAAATACCAGGTAGTCAACTGTCGGAACAAATGCCTGTAAGTTCGTTCAGAGTGTAGGGCGTCTAATTAGACACTTGAAATAATGATAGAAAAGTTTCTGTGCTGTTTCATGAAATTAACGCTCAATACCAGCGTCTTTTCTTTTTATTGTCTGAAAATTAAAAGCGTTCCCAAAAATTGATTTTGTAGTGACTGTTGTTTAGCTACAGTACAACACTAGAGTTCCACGAACACATACCTTTGCCAAATAAACCAGGCTTGTTTAGTAGAATGATGTCAAATGCGTTACTCATTTCATTTTCTTTATAATTATATGCTTGGAATTGGTTTATAAAATTTGGGCATTGATTATGCAAATTAGTTACAATTAACTGATATCAAATTGTATCAAGCATTACTTAAGCTATCAGCATACCAAAATCATGATGATCCTTTGATCCATTCTTGACTTGTTCTCTTTCAAAGTCTTTAAATACACCTCTTACTGAGTTACTCTCTTTCCTCTTTCTCAGTTACATATGTGACAAATTGAAAGTACAATAATGGAATGCAGTGGATTTATGAAGTTTTCCTAATCAATTATGCAAATTAACTGTTAATTTGCATAATAAGTATCACATTATATAAGTCTTCACTTAGGCTATCTACATGCCAAAAATCATGACGATCCGTCAACACGTTCATATTTTCTCATTGATTATGCAGATGAGATCATCATTTGCATGCTAAATATGTATTGACTTTTCTCTCTTTCTCAGCTACATATGTGACAAGTTTTAAAGTCCTATCATGGAATGTAGTGAATTTATAAAATATCCTCATTAATTATGCAAATTAGCTGTTGATTTTCATAATTGGTATCTCATTATGTAGGTCTTCACTTACGCTACCTACATACTAAAAACATGATGATCCGTCAACATGTTCATATTTTCTCATTAATTATGCAAATGAGGTCATCATTTGCATAATTGATATCTATCGACATTTCTCTCCTTCCCAGCTACATATGTGACAAGTTTGAAAGTCCTATCATGGAATGCAGTGGATTAATAAATTTTCATCATTAATTATGCAAATCAGCTGTTGATTTGCACAATTAGTATACCATTATGTAAGTCATCACTCATTCTATCTACATACCAAAAATCATGACGATTCGTCAACACATTGTAAAGTTATTCTCGTCCAAAGTTTGAAAGGAAACAGGCGCCTGCAGTTCCGCTAGGGAGCCTAAACTCACAGCACTTACTCTCTGCCTCAAGGGCTATCTACCACTCAAAAATCATGACCACAGCATGTCTAGAACACGAGACATAAAAAATTGAGTTTCAGCTGCAGTACCTTAGCAAGCCGCTAGGGGCCCATTATCGAACTTGACCTTTGTTTTCCCGACCCCTACCCACCTACCAAATATCATCAGGATCCATCCAAGGCTTCTCGAGTTATGCTGTTGACAGACACACACACACAGACACACACACACAAACACGCCCAAAACATAACCTTGGCCATTCTGGCAAAGGTAACAAGCAGTAGAAATGGGCCGTACGTGTGTGTCAGGTATGTAGGAGCGACAGTAGACGGCTTTAAATTATTGATGTCGCTGAAGGGACAATATAATCCAGCTTTTGTTGGGTCTTGGTACCATGGGAAGGCTTAAGTAAACAAAGGTTAATCAAGGAGGTTAATATATTCTCTAAAGGTGACTCTAGCGACACAAACGCCACATTCAGCGGTGCGTGTTGACTCGAGTGTTGCGTGAAATTACCTGCGGTCCCAAGTATCAACCCCCTTATGTGTTCTTTACTCTTCTATGAAAAGAAGAGTATTCACCTCTAATAAAGGCTTTAATAGCTGAGCCAGTCAATAATTACCTATTACTATGATAAAGATATGGATATAAATGGTATTTTGCTTGGCGCTCAGCATAATTTACGAGGAGGCATGACTCTGATGCCGACGAAGAAATGTCAGAGTTCCCCCTTCCCGTCAGGGTCATGCCTCCTCGTAATTTAGAGCTCGCAGACTCGTCGTCCGATCGAATCGCGCCTAATGTGAGGGGGGTATAAACAGATCACCCGCAGAACGTAAGACTTCAGACATCAGATTAAAGTCTGAACGAATCCTATTCAACATCTTTGTCTTTAGAGACAACAATAAACACTATCACACCTTAACGACCAACACCTTAACGACAGACGCTTCACACCTTGTCGACCAACAAAAAATCTTCCTGCTTATAAGTCGTCCAACCCTTTTATCTACGAAAATGTTGGACAATTCATCTCTCACTGCAGACAGAAAAAAGTCACTCCCAATGTGTCTAGGAATAGATGTTAAACAGTTGCCATTTCCCTTTTATCTATATATTTCATGTTCATGCAGTGTTAAGTATACAATCCTGTATGTTACTGTTTTACTTTGCACAAGGAGGTTTTATGATTAGCCCTCGGGCATGATCTTGCAATAAATGAATAAATTATGGCTTTGTGTTATACCCGACATAGATCGAATCGCTCTCGATTAGGCTTGACTGAAGTAGTGATGTGCTCCCCAAGACTTCTAAATTACATTTTCCTGCAGCACTTAAGTTTTCGCCACCTGCGTGAACACTCAGCCAGTTCCTACATCTGCTTGAAGATTACCCATGCTTCCAAATTCCTTTGATTCGCCGGCTTCCCGCCATAATATAACCTGTGACCCAGACGATTCCACTTCTGAAAACGAGAAACGAAAATTCAGTCATGGTATCACACGTAAAATCTGGTACATGGCAGTTTGAGCAGTACAGTACATCGATTATCAGGATACTAAGCCGTTATGTGAATACTATGTAGATTACTCACCACACTTATGACAAAGCTTTGAATGTCATGTGAGATTAATTACAGTATCCCCCATATAATATAGTGGTATGACCAACGCATGACCCGCTTTCAGCTACTTTGGCCGGTGCGACCGGCATGCGGCCAAGGTGTGAAAATTATGTCCATGGCAATCAAAATATAACAAAAGACGACTCGTAATTTAGTAGTCTTCATTCGCGAAGAATCTCCTAGCGCCTAGACAACTACTTTCCTGAGTTTTTCCGTGTTCTTGAGGAGGAATCCCGCATGGCTGACATGGAAGCGCTTGTAGAAGAGGAGGGGGGGCTGGATGAGAAGTGTGGCGTGTTCGCCTGTGTGGCTGCCGGAGACTGGCCCACACAGCTAGACGTGGGGCATGTTATATGCCTGGGACTTGTAGGCTTACAACATAGGTAGGGAGAATTTGACAAATATCATTCAGCGGTTTGTTGTCTTGTGAATGTCAGTCGCCTTTCTCTCTGGGTATGGGGAGGGGGGCAGCTAGTTACAGTATGTAAGCGGTTTGAAATAGTAACTTTTCTGGGCAATGTAACAAGTCATTTGAAGCCATTTGAGTGCAATCATAATAGATGTGAGGAATACAAAAGTCATATGGAGAGTTGAATTATTGGTATAAATGTTAATCGTATGACTCCATTAATTTAGTGTGAGCATTCATAAATATCTATTTACTTTTTTTGTTCTCAGCTACAGAGTAAGGATTTTGATATTTATCAGATTACATGTTCATTTCTTTTTAAACAAGGGGACAGGAAAGTGCTGGGATCGTCACGAGTAGAGGCAAGGGTGATGACATCTTGGCGAGACATAAGGGCATGGGAATGGTCAGCAACATCTTCACAGACGAAACTCTTGGGAAAATGAAAGGAAACCTGGGCATCGGACACACACGCTACTCCACGGCAGGGTTCTCGGAGTTAGTGAACTGTCAGCCATTTGTGGTGGACACCATACACGGGAAGATAGCCGTGGCACATAACGGGGAACTGGTCAATGCTGGGCCCTTGAGACAAAAGGTTTGTGTCATTTTATACTCTATAATTATTAGTGTGGTAAGAACAGAGGCAGTTAGTGTTGTTTACATGACTCAGGTATAAGATTTTGAAATGTCAATTGATGTCAGATGCTCCACCAAACAGAAATCCTTTGTGGTGAAATGGACCATTGTATCGCCCATCCACAAGTTACATTCATAGATAAGTACATACAGGTCCAGGTTCAAGTCCGGACCTGGACCTGAACCTCTGGACCTGGACCGTATCTGTAACTGAATTTTCTGTACCAGTACCTACCCCTACCTTCAGTCCCAGGTAGGGTCACCCTCTGTCTGTTAGGTGCGTCGACCTACTATCAGGCTGGTACCTAGGGAATGTTGTGTTCTCTATTTACAATCCCCATCCTGCTTTACTTCTATTGTTCCTAGGTGATGAAGCGTGGCATCGGCCTTTCCACAGGATCGGACAGTGAGGTCATCACGCAGCTCCTCTGTTCCATCCCATCAGACGGGGAGCCTGACGGCCCTGATTGGCAGGCCCGCATCCGTAACGTCATGAACGAAACACCAATGTCGTACTCGCTGGTCATCATGACGGGGGAGTGTTTGTACGCTGTTAGAGATCCGTACGGAAACAGACCTTTGTGTATAGGCAGGTTGATGTCAGGGGTCAGCTATAATAATCCAGGTCAGTACAGGTCAATGAATGATATACACACTATGTTCTTTTTAGATGTCAGCCAAAGTAATCCAACAAATACACTTTGAAGATGTACAGTCAAACCTGTCTATAGCGGCCACTCAAGGGACTGGTCAAAATTGGCCACTATAGAGAGGTGGCCACTATAGAGAATATGCTAATTAATTGACCACAAGCAATAAGTTACACATGGTTTTAGGACCCACTGATCTTTATTCACATAATACAGTACTGTACATGTACTGCAATGGTTTTACACTATATGTATTAAGAAAACAAAAGCTATAAAAAGTTTTAAATGTTCTACAGTTGATATTGTTTGAAGAGACCGTTATCGTCATATTTCTTTGATCTTTCGCGTTCACACGTCAGATTCGCCCATTATGCTAATGTGGTACTCACAAGAAAAGTCTCGTCATTTTAGACTTATCTCTTTATAAATCTAAGAATAAAATCCACCATAGTCTGAAGTTCATATCATTTTGTCTTTGTAACAATTTATTTTTTAGAAAGTTTTTGTGATGTAAATTAACCTCAGCGATAGTGTATTAGAACGTAACTTTAACACAATAATCCGTAATATTGGTGTCGTCTATTGACCTTATATGACCTCGTTTGTCAGCGGGTATGGGTAGCGCCAGTTGACGAAGTTTTGTTTTGAAAATAAATCAAAGAGGTTTTAAATCCGGCGTAGGATGACGATACGGCCGCTGTATATGGCCGAACGCGTGCCGAAACATAGATCAGCGGTCCGCGTGGCCGTAATCGGCAGTGTTTTTGTACCTGCGGGACCGAAAATCGTGTGGCCGTGGCCGCGTTGGACAGGTGGCCGCTAAGCCTATTTCTTAATCATTACGAATCCAAGGGACCGCTAAAATGTGGCCACTATGGGCAGGTGGCCGGTATGCAGAGGTGGCCGCTAATACAGGTTTGACTGTAAAACTAAAAAACAGGATACCGGTATTTTCAACATAATATTGGAATTAATACAGGTAAACATTGTTCAAATATATTAATAAACTGAACAAAGAAGTTCAACGTTTACTAGTAATACTACATATCACATTTTTAATAATGTGTTACAGGTGTATAATGTGATATCATTAACCATTCAAATTATATATACAAATTCAAGTTCAGGTGGCTTCTTTCAGGTTTAAGTATCTGGCAAGCTGGATGAAACATGTCAGAGGTAACATCTGTGTCAACATCTGTATTAAAATCAGTTACGTTGTCTTCCCACCAGTTAAAAATGGCTATGACAGCGTATCAGAAGACGTAGAAGGCTGGGTAGTGTCATCAGAGTCCTGCTCCTTCCAGTCTCTCGGAGCGGTGTATCACCGAGAAGTCGAACCCGGAGAGATCGTCAGAGTCACCAGGGACGGCGTGGAATCCGTCTGTGTTGTACCACGACCCAACCAGGATCCTCCTGCATTTTGTATCTTTGAGTATGTGTACTTCGCAAGAGCTGACTCTGTCATGGAAGGTAAGATTGACATATAGCAGCAAGCCCACTGAACTTTGGTTGTAAAGGGTGTGATTTTATACATTCAAGTTTCATTTGTAGGACTCAATTATTATTATTATTATTATTAAGTGCAAGTAACAATGTTGAATTACCTGCACCACTTGAAGTTTACCTGCAACACTCTTTTTCAGTTTTCTTAGTTTCAAAAACAATGTTTTGAAGGTGTTCCAGGAAACATCTTTAATCAGTTGCATATTAGGATTCAAAATGCAACATGTTGCTGAAATGTGCAACCTATCGTGTGCTATCCATGTATTTCATAGCTTTTGTAGGCGATTACAAATGTGAAGGTTGAATTGTTTTTCCTAAGTTGCCAAACTGTCTTTCCAAACTTCCAAATCTGACTTGCAGATGATGTAGCACTGGGCAATATGAAATGGATAAAGTTATAAGTTACTTTTGTATGTTACCCTCCAGGTCAGATGGTGTACTCAGTTCGGATGCGCTGTGGCCGACAGCTTGCCAGAGAAGCCCCCGTTGAAGCAGACCTGGTCAGCACAGTGCCAGAGTCTGCCACGCCTGCTGCTATGGGTTATGCTCAACAGGTACATTTTGTACATGCTGTGATTCTTTACTTTTTCTTCTGGCATAGGCCAGGGGGACTGTGCTGCATCACTTGCAAGCAGGGTTGTAGCCAGCACCTGTCCTTCAGTCCTTTGAAGGAATTTTGCAGTTGGGGACTGAAAAAAGTTTTCCCCATTCCGTCCCCTGGGACAGACAAATCGATATGTAAAGATATGGAAAAAACTGAAACCCATGTGTTCTTCTTCACCAAAACAGATGCCATTGAACAGCTTAGTCTACAAGCAAAATTTGCACCTCAAAATGCAGGAAATAGTGTTTCAGAGGGTCTTGATTTAAAAATTTTCTGGGAGTCAGACCCCCTAGAAATGACGCGCAATGTCACACCATGCCCATTCAAAATCAAGGGGACTGAAAATGATTTCAGGCTGGCTACAACCCTGCTTGCAAGTGTGTGTGTGTGTGTGTGTGTGTGTGTGTGTTACAGTACCAAGATCACATACTAGGCCCAAAATCCATCTTTGTCTTCCCCAAACCTACATACATACCAAATATTGTCGTAATCTATCCAGAGGCTCTTGATTTATACTGACTACAAAAATCTTGAAACACAAACACAGATACACACACAAACACATCCAAAACTACGTCTCCACTTTTCATGGAGATACTTAGAAAGGAGGGGTCAGTGCTCCCTGTACATACACAAGCAGTATCTCAGAGACAGTATTGACATACCCATGTGTATTGTTCTCCCTAGTCTGGGATCCCGTATGTAGAAGTCCTCAACAAGAACCGCTATGTTGGGAGGACTTTCATCCAGCCTAACAACAGGTTAAGGCAGCTGGGCGTGGCCAAGAAGTTTGGTGCTTTAGCGGAAAACTTCAAGGGGAAGAGAATTGTTCTGATTGATGACTCTATCGTCAGGGGCAACACCATCGGACCAATAGTGAGGCTTCTTTTCAACGCTGGAGCCAAGGAGGTATGCACCTATTTAGAACCATGTTTTCCACGATTGTCTCTTTTCTCCCTTGTTTCATTTTTTGCTAAGTGAAAGTGAATTGTGAGATAAGGTTTCTTTTCCAATACCCATATAAAAGTCAGTACTTGCTTCTTTAAAAAGAATGTGGTCTCAAAGTTATTCTGATCGAATTATTTCAGTGAAGTGTATTGTTCATTCAAGTTTTCCTCTATTTTTGGCAAGATTGAAAACTTTTCTGTGGCATTCAGGAGATGTTGTGTTGTTTCTAACAGCAGTCTATGTATTTTGCAGGTGCATATACGTGTGGCCTCTCCACCAGTCAAGAACCCCTGCTACATGGGGATAAACATCCCCACCAAAGAGGAGCTCATTGCTAACAGGCTGGAAGCCGCCAAACTTGCCGAATGCCTGGGTGCAACAAGCGTAGTGTACTTAACTGTAGAGGGCCTCACGTCAGCTGTAAGGGAAGGCATTCAGCATAGTAAGGACAATGGAGTGGGACACTGTACTGCCTGTCTGACTGGGAAGTACCCAGTAGAGCTGGAGTGGTAGTGTGTCTACTACGGGTGGGTACTGTGTACCGGTACAAAACCATTCTTTCTTGTTGGACCGATCCAGAAAAACTGAACCTGAAAAAATCAGTCGACCGGATCTTGGACCGATTTCAAAATGAACCAATTATATCGGCAGGCGTTCACATGTTTTGGGGCTTACAGGTCCAAGAAAAGAACAAGACCGAAGTAGAGGAAAGTTGATAGTCATTATCAACAGGCAGTTGGTGCTGTTTACAGGACTCTGATAGGATTTAAAACGCCAGTGGATGTTGGATACTCCACCAAACAGAATCATTTATAGCAAAATGGACCATTGTTTTGAGTATCGCCCATTCATAAGTTTCACAGATAATCAGGTTCAGCTCCGGAGCCTATGGACCTGAACCATACCTGTACCTGATTTTTCTGTACCGGTACCCACCCCTAGTGTCTACTGTATGTAGCAGGGACAATGTGGCCTTCTTAGCTTTGTACAATGCCTCCATTGGAACTACAGTATAACATTGCATCATGGCATTCTTACTGCGACAGTATTTAAAGAAGTCATCATACATGTGCCATGTGTGAGATTGGTAAGTTAGCTTGGAAAATGATGTTGTTGAGTCACAATCTAAATATGACACTGGGGTTAATGATTTGATAGCTTCCTTGCTCTTTTCTCTTGGGCAAAGAGGAATAGTGTCCATTCAGGCCTTGAGGGAGGTAACTGAAAAGTTGCAGTTTGGTAAATGCTACTTAGGTTGTTATTCAAGACTCATTTTCTCAGAACACAATATGTCATTTCAGGAAGCCATTTAAGTCTTTCATTATGTACCTTACATGAAACAACGCTGCAGTATAAGTGTTGCATTATCAAGTGGAGCTGAAATGAGATTCTAGAGAACTGATGCCAAAAGTATATATCAGGTTACTTGATTTGTCTTGTCAGCTAAAGCCACACTGACTTAATTTTTTGAATGACATCTTCTGGAGACCCCAAACCTAATATGCGAAGGCAAAAAAAGGGGAGAAATCCAGCAAAAAACTGAATCACAGGACTAAACATTCAGTCCATTCTTTCATAGGCTTGGTTTGTTTTATGCTCACTTCCAGAAGACTGTGCTAGACAATCGTTGCCATTTCAATAGTGTTTTTATTGCCATTCTTGTGGCCCCATACCCTGGCCGAGTGGCCACTACCCTGGAGGGCAGATGCTCTGGTAAGCATAGAATTCTGATTGACCAGGGTGCTATTGGTTAACATGTGGCCACATTCTTTTTTAGACCAGGTAAAAATCAATGTGCCTGCGGACGTCATCCATAAAATTAAGTCAGTGTTGGCTAATCCGGAGAATTCTGAGGAAAGAAAGGTCTGGCTACTGTTTGCAATGATACAAAACACCTCACCTACATCAATGGCTTATCTGAATATATAAATCTGCTAACCATATTGGTTTTATACTTTATAATGACTAATGCATATTAGGTTAGCTGTGATGCTTTATTCTTGTGACTGTCTGCTTTGGTAGAAGTACTGTATGTTTATAGAGTAAGTTGTGTTTGTCTTTTGGAGCTGATGAGTCATGTCTATTTTTGCCATTGCTTTTTCATGTAAATGAATGATATAAGATAGTGAGTGAAGGGAAAAGGCATTGCAGTTGTTTAAGAGGGGGTGGGGGGTAAGATAACAGTTGACAGGGTATCTGTGGTGGTGATTTTTCTGTATGGGATAAACTGTGTAGTACTCTTTGGCCCTTAATTTCATGTATTTGCTTCATGATAAATAAATTTTTATACAACATATTGGCTGGTGGGTTTTAGTAGTTTTTGTTCATTCTTGGCTTCATGTATAGAGGCCTTGTTTTGAATGTGTCTGAATGTTTGTGTTCCTGTGTGTCCATAGTTTATTGAATACACTGCATCTGATCTGCATAATATGTGTCTAACGATGTTCACCTCTATAACAGTTGCATGTCACAAATATGAATATCCCATCATTTAAAACTGATGAAATGTATAACTTTCTCATCAATTAAATCTCATTAAAGTCCTGATTAACATAACACATCCATGACAGTTTAGCAAGACAGAGAGTCAGTAGATGAAAAAGTATGTGAAGGGTTATGCCCATATCACAGCACGGTTGTACCATGCACGAACCACATGGCAAATATGAGCTTTCCTGAGGGTATATATACACAACACCGCCAACATCCACCTGAGATAACTTACTTTGTATTTTTAAACAGCTGTTGCCAGGTCATGTCACCGCCTGTATCGTACGTTATACACGAATGTAGCCTCTGTTACAGATCCCACCAAGCGTGCATATAATCAGAACCTATAACATATGTGACCTACTATACTGTAATTTTAGAGAAACCATGACGGGGTCTGCAATGTAGCTATAGGATAATTCAAGTGCAGCCATGCGCATACATAGAATTTACCTAATATTATATAAGAGAATGTTCTCGGTTCAAATATATCTGATTTGAAATTTGGGGGAATTTTAATCAAAAGACTATACAGCCTTGCTGTGTTCAGTTAATAGATTAGATAGACCTATGACTGATACCCCCATTAAAATGGAGATATTGTCGTGTGTGTGTGTGTGTGTGTGTGTGTGTGTGCGTGCGCGCGCGCGCGCGTGTGTGTGTGTGTGTGTTCCTGCCTGTGTCTTTGTGTTTCGGGATGTTCGGGAAGAAGACTATTGATTTTGGAGCCTCTGATATGTCCCTAAATGAATGCATTATCTCTCGATTGGTGTATCTAATCTTCTCTTTTTTCCGTCCCTTGACTTAATAACAACGAACATGATACATGTACTTTTGTTTAACACCATTTTATTGCACCAAATGTCTAACATGTAACAGAAACATCGGATTACATCAGCCGAAGCTATTTGACCCAATTTAGTGTACTTAAAACGTAAGAATATCTTTATATCGATCGCGACTCCAAGCCAACTCATTGACGGCTTATTACAAAAACTACCTTCCGTACAAAAACTACCTTCCTGATAGCTCCTGTTATTTGTTCCGGTTTGGACTTAGACCCTGGCCAAGCTAACTGCAAAACACGTTTTACGGTTCTGATCAAAGATTTTAGATATTCGGGGGAAAAAAAGAAAATAGTTGATGACCTGGGAAAACACAAATGAAGTGCTGCCTAAGTGTATGTGGTCGCTAAGGCGCAGACTGCATTGCATGCCCTTCTCAGCAACACTATGAAATAAGATGATTGATAATTATCATCATTTTTTATCATCCTTACATAAAAATCATCAGCATATTTATGTGACTTCTAGATGATCATATTCAGATTGTACATGACGCAACTTTCGTGTTACAAGAAGAAATGAGGAAATTGGTTTAACCCAGCGCAGCATACTTATTAAATAAGCACAATTTTGTCAAGGAACAAACAACAATACCTCAGCAATACCGGCTTCATATCGACCCCGTAAACAGACAATGGCTTTGGTTGGGCGTCTTCATGCCTATAAAGGCTGGTGTCTTCGCGGTAGAAAGTTACTCTCCCCCGTCCCTTCACATCGTTCGCTCCGAGGCTCACTGTGCAGGTATGTGTTAAGTTTTTCGTTTGCATGTTTTTTTTCTATCATCGATATTTTCCAGTCATTGAATGTCAGAATGTTAAAAGTATGAGATTTGGGTGAATTTACTTTCCTGATTTTAGAAATACATTATACAGAACGTTTTTTATTCTTCTTGGTCAAAAATATGATGATAATTTTCTTTGGGTATACAAAATTTTCTAGTGGTTTAAAAGTTTAACAAAGAACATGCTAAAATCAATGAAAGTAAAGAAACGCTTAAATACAACAAGCAAGACAAGACTATGAAAACATAAACTAAGTGTGCTGCGTTCACCGGGAAATATGGAGGTCGATTAATCAATAAGAATATTTCTATTTCCTTTTGTTGTTTCTCCAGTTCAGAATGAAGGTGTTCTTGTTGGTGGTGCTCGCTGCCGTCTATGTGCAGGCGGTACGTTTGGACTTCTATATTCTTTTTTTTTTTCAAAATTTCTTAAATTGCTTTGTATACATACATTTGTGTTCATTTTGTACATTAGGTTATGTCAAGGTTATAGGTAAGCTGTAATATATAGAAGTGAAAAGTTATGGAATGTAAAAAAAACGATGAACGATCGTTGCTGTTAAATATTGCATTAAATATATTTACACGCAAGTTTTGGAGCACCAGCCTATTTTCACTCCTTCCTATGTATACATTACAGACCTTTCATGTTCTTATAGAGTTCATATCCGAAAAACCATCGCTTTGAACGTAAGCTCTAAAAGTCTAATGGCACGGTCATATAGGTCCTAGGATTTTCGTGCGATCACTAACTTTGGGCATTTTGGAGGACATAAATGTACGTCTCCTGCAAAGTTTTGGATCAATGTCGGTGGTTGGTTCTGTCACAGCCTGTTTGAAATCCTTTTATACACCCCCTCACATTAGGCGCGATTCGATCGGACGACGACTCTGCGAGCTCTAAATTACGAAGAGGCATGGCCCTGGCGGGAAGGGGGAACTCTGCCATTTCTTCGTCGGAATCAGGGTCATGCCTCCTCGTAAATTAGAGCTCGCAGACTCGTCGTCCGATCGAATCGCGCCTAATGTGAGGCGGGTATTAGCATCAAAATCGTACGACGATCGCACGACCTATGTGACTGCGCTTTAACAAAGCAATAAGTTGTTTAAAAATCGCATGCAGAGAGCAAATTTCATTTAGGTGATTTAGGTGAATCTAGTTAATTGTTGGTATTGCTCCTATATATTCCAACATGAAATATACTTCTGGCAAGTCTAAAGACATGACCGGCTTCGGTCCGTGAGAATCGCCACCTGTGTAACCTTAGGGGTAAATATGATGGGAGGAGACGGAAAGAGTAACGGATGTTTCAAAATAAATACCAGCAGGAAACGATAAAAGGTTATCACTGGGTGCCACGCCCCTCTGTGGAGTCGATAAACAGTAGTCTCTTTTGCAGGCTTTACCTCTCATGTGACTGATACAATGACATCAAAATGCTTACCAAAACGTATGCCGCAGTACAGTCTGCTATAGAGGCTAATAGCACATAGTCTCTCCAAATGGACTTTCACCCGGGATGAAATCTAGGGCGGAGTGCAGGTTTTGTATGTTCTGCAAGAGGGCGCTCATCGTCTGGAGTGAAGTCTGCCATCCCCGATTACGATGAAAAGTGACCCACATCCCTGAATGGAACTTGAGTATTATTTCTAACTATATGTGAATGCATATGCAGCCATGCAACGACTTGCATCTTTAGACAAGCACACCGGCGGGTCCGGCTAACGCCACATTTCCAAACCGGGGCCGGGCCGGGCTATTAATGGAAACGAAAAGTAGAAATGTATACGTAGAAATATACACAAATAATGCCAACGACTATTTTGTTTACTTCTTGTCTAGTTTGGTGTCTTTTATATCATACTTTTCGTTCCCCAAAGCTGTTCCCGTTTGGGGAATGTGACGTAGGCCCATCCATACACTTCGAATCTTGATGAGTTCAGAGGTTTGGTGCCATACGCTCCCTCGTGCACGGGACCGCTGGCTTAAGTTTAGGTCACCATCCGAAAGTCTGGCTCCCCCAGACGTCTAATTTTGCCGTGTCCCCTCCTATAGGAGCCGACCCCGTTCGCGCTCGAGGTTCGGGCCTACACGGAGCTGGTCGCTACATCCATGCGGGGCTTCCGCGTCATGGCTGCCGGCGAGTTTACGGACAAGATCAAGGATGTAAGCCCACAACAATTTGATTTGTTAATCCTTGCATTCTTTTCAGAAAAATACGTAGCGACAGGGTGAAAAAAAAAGTCATAAAAAAGATTGCAAAACTCCTTGCTTGGGTAAAGATAAATACTAGCACAAAACTTTCATAGAATGATAAGTTTTCTGTTTGACAAAATAGAAACAGACACTACAGTTTTTATATATGTACTGATGTCTTCATGAATGCAAAAGAATACTGTTCGAGGTGAGAAAACCGAAGTTAGGTACTCATTTACAACTGAGTGAAGTGAGGAAAGTGAAGTAAAGCGACTTTCCCAAAGGCACATCAACGGTTTTAAACCGGGGACCTTTGGGTTCGGGTTAGGTCTTACCGATCGCGCCTTACGATTACAGTTGGCTGTTTGTCCCATGTTGTAGGAACTGCGTCCCGAGATCCGTCAGAAGCTGAGGAACTCTGCCGACCGCATCGACGCCAAGATGGCCGTTCTGTCCGACAAGTGGAAGGCGACTTACCAGGCGAACAGGGAGAACGACGTGAGTATGCGCTTATATATAGAACATATACGGAAATCCCAACATCCATATTAGCGCATTGAAAGATAGATATCACAAAATTGCTAAGTTGTGGCCATATTGCGCACGCAGGTAGCTTAGGCAAAGATGTACACAATGACGTGAATGTTATGCAAATGTAACTTAATTTGAATCATTGTTTTCCATGACTGCACTTCAATAAAGTAACACATATAATTCATGACTGGTGGAACATAAACAGATGCTAATTTGCATAATTAATCCAAAAATAGCTAAAGCGCTTAATGATATATGATTGGTTTTTTTTTTACTTGTTACGTGCGTAAGCTAGGCAATGATGAACACCACCATGCATAAATCATGCAAATGTGTATGTCATTTGCATAATAGTCTGACTAAAACATATAAAAGGTCTAAATATTTCATGGAGATATGAGGTCACCGAACTCTAGTTTGTCAATTGATGCATTTGGTGATATTTGTTTTGCTATGTTGCGTTAACTTTTCTTCAATGTCTCAGATAAACGCATAAAAGACGCATTGTTTTTGCATTTTCACAGAGGGGACTGGCACGTGCTCTGGTTGGATACAGTGCCAAGATGGCCCGCGCTCACGGAGAGGCCCAGAACTACTACCAGAACCAGATCAAGCCGGTAAGAGTGAATGAATGAGTGAATGAAGTTTCCATTGACGTGTACACTTTCATAATGTATTTGCGATAGTAAGAACGGGAGCATCGTCACAAATTAGAATCAAGACCAATTTCAACTCAGTATTAGCCATTAATCAGTTACTATTATTCACTAGATTTAGTGCCAGTAATGATTACTTCCATGACGGGGGTGCTATTTTCTGTGTGTTCGTTTGTCCTAGTGTGTGTTCGCAGTTATTTGAATACTAATATTCCGGAGTTGCAGGATGTGAGACGAAAAACGGTGTAATTGGAGACTTGCAGGATTGGAAGCTGGTTTGGCCCGGGCCCAAAGTTGATGCCACAGGCTTGGCCTGGGTCCAAAGTAGGCAGGAAAATGCAAAGACACGTCACAGGATTAGCGAGAAATTTGCATTAATGAATGAAACAATCCAATAATATTAACTAGAAAAGCCGACATTTGCTTGAGAGCAAATACAGCATATTTCAGCCATCTCCCTGCCCATGCAACAATAGACTATTCCAAAATCACCCATGTGCAAAAATGGAACACTTTTGTTTAAACGTCAATTCTACTAATGACACTTAATGACACCCAAAAATGAATCTTACAAAATTCCCAGTGCAAGAATGGATTCTTCCAGCGCACCCCATGTGAATTTGCACAATAGACCAGTCTAGAAATACTCCCACTGAAAACATGGCCTTTTGATTTAATAAACAACCCAGTCCAAAGTTGAACTAGGCAAAAAAGGCATGAAAAGGTAAAATAGACAAGTCCAAAAACACTTCCGCTAAAAATGGAATATTGAATCATCACCCCTTTAAAACTAAATTTGAAAACATCCCCATGCACGAATGGACTCTTCTTGCGATGCCCCTATCCAAAAATACATCCGCTAAAATTGGACTTGGAGTAATCACCAAAGTCCCAAAAATGGATTTTAAAAATCCCCCTCCATGTAAGAATGGACTCTTCCAGCACAACCTACGTTAAATTACAAAATACACCAGTCAAAAAATAACCACACTGAAACACTTTGACATATCAAATCACCAAAGTCCATAAACGAATTTTTTTAAATGCCCCCTCCGTGCAAGAATGGACTCTTCCCGTACACCCAATGTGAAATTGCAAAATAGACTAGTTCAAAAATACTCCCACTGAGAGACTTTATGTAATCAACAGTCCAAAGATGAATTTAAAAAAAATGTTCCCCCTCCGTGCCAGAATGGACTCTTCCAGATAACACCAGGCTCACTGATTGGCTGCCAATATCCTTCGGGATGTTGACTCAGGCTACGTGATTGGTTCCCTCTTTAATCAAGTTACTAGTATATATAGACACTGTGTGCACATGTTGCCTTCAGGTGGGAGAGGTCAACGACCTTGAGGTCGTTGACCCTCTGGCCAGTGGAAAATTACCAAAAAAATCCCCAAATATATCATTTTGAAGTGGTTTATGCCAGAAATTATACATTGGTCATTTGAATGAATATCTAGTGCACCTATTGACCAAAATTTAGGTCATTTGGTTATAAGACCAGGGAACAGGAGCCAAAAGCGTACGGTTTTGGTCAAACAATGGCCAAAAAATCCCCAAATTAAGCATTTTGTTGTACTGTATGCCAAAAAAGTTATTGAACCCATGTGCGCATATGTAAATTGCACTTCTATTACAAATTTCAGATCATTTGGTTGTAAAATGGGGGTATAGGAGCCAAAAATGTCATTTTTTTGGGAAAAAATGGCAAAAAATGTCAAAATTAAGCATTTTGTTGTACCGTATGCCAAAACTGTTATTGGATCTTTGTGGGCATATGATCAAGGCACCTCTGTACCAAATTTCAGGTCATTCGGCTGTAATACCAGGGTACAGGGGGGCAAAATATATATAAAAATTGCAAAAAACATTAATAAAATCATTTTAAAGGCAGATATGGAAAAAATGAAAAAAAAGCATCAAGGTATTGGCCCACTCTACCCTTGTGCCAAATTTCAGGCCATTCGGTTCAGGAACAACGGAGATGAATCAATTTGAAGATTTGACAGGAGAAAGAAGAAAGAAGAAACATTACGAATACAATATATTTCACCATACCTATGGTATGGCTGAAATATAATGAAAGAAATTCATAAAACTCGACATATTTCACGAGGGTGTGAGATCTTGGATGTCTTCCTTAAGGAAATCAAATTGTCTGTTCCAGCTGCTGACTGCCCATGAGCGCCGCGTCATGAGGAGCTATTGGGACACCCTGTCCGCCCAGGCCGCCACCATGCAGGCTTCTTTCGCCACCTTCTTTGACGGCCACCTGAAGCCGGTACGCCTAAATCCGACCGCTATACAGCCTTTGCATTTCCCATGATCAATAACTTTTGGTTATCTGTCTCAAAAGATGTTTAGAGGCAGCCTACGAACTATGTCATCCTTCATTCTTTTTCTCAGTTTTAAACATGAGTTAAAATTTCCTGCGGCTTGCTGAGCTTGAATTACTATTTGATAATCTTGACCAAAATGACTGATACATCCTACATTTTCGGCCTATCACTTAGTTCACTAATGTCAGAGTTACAGTGCAAATTCTTCTTACTTCCCTGTTTTGTAAAATAACAACGTACAAATACATACAGTACACATACATTTTCCTTTTTTTCAGACCATGCTGCAGTTGCAGGCGGAGGCACAGGCCCTGTCCGATGCCGAAACCGTATGTAGCATTCACAACCCGTTTTAGCGTAATATATCGCAATGGATAACTACATTTTACGAATGTAAACTAGGAGAGCTAAAGGTGATACCGTTATCTCACTGCACTTGGGGCATCGGTGCGGCAATGTGGGTTCGAGACATTTTCGAATTTCAGAGACAAAGAACGAAATGTTATTACGTTTTGTGTATTTTCTTGTTTTCCAAGTGCAGTGAGATACCGCCTTCAGGAAGTGAAGAAAGACTGATCGCAGTTTCAGGGTGTCCAGATCATTGCATCACAGTGGACTACTACTACTATACCCCTTTTCCGTATTACTAGTATAACATTGCATACGACCGCCTGTAAGTACAATGGCCCGAGTCCATGATGTATTTATGCCTCCCCACAGGGCCTGTCTCCATTTGCCGACTCCGTGAAGCAGTATTCCATCCTGATGGGTGAGAAGCTGCGTGAGGTCACCTTCCAGCTGCGCGCCGAGTATGACGACAAGATCAAGGACGTAAGGCAACGTCACACATACTCTATACTTTGTTGTTCCAAATGTAGTTCGTACAAGTAGCACCCAGATACCACCCTCCCACCCAAAGCCTCACTCTCGGCCTATAGATGTATGCAATGTACCCTGGGGAGGCTCTAGGCTAAACCGGGCTGAGGATTCCACTGCAGGCTTCCAATTTTGTTGGCTTGGCCTCTAATCAGCTGTCAGTCAATAAGAAAATCAGCCTTACCTTAAGAAAACATTGAAGCGGTTTTCTGATTGGCATGACAACTGGTTAGAGGCCCCGCCCGCAAAAGTGGAAATCTTGGTCTGGTTTGGCAGAGCCTTATATTGTATAATCTCCAGGCAGATCTACCAGTGACTCCCTTTGGCCAACTTTACTCCTCGGCCAGCTTTAATAATATCTTATGCCACCTGTAAATCTTCCTGGAGATTATGATATTTTAGTTGGACTAGTTTAAATCTACTCTAAGTTTACATACATGCTCCATGTCAAAAAGACGAATTTATCTTTTTTTCAGCAATTGAGCCGCGACGTTCGTGCGAAGGTCAAGACCATGAATGATAAGATCAAGGAGAGCAGCATGTCTGCCTTCAAGAGGTGGACTGAATTCTTCAAGCTTCACAAGGACAACGATGTATGTAGCTAGTGTGTTTAGACCATATGCTCAGTGTCTCCTTCTCGCCCCATCTCTCTCTCTCTCTCTCTCTCTCTCTTGAGGTTGCCCTTTTGTGTTTTCAGTGATACATTGTACTTAAGGTGCACACTCACTGCACTTGCATCACTGCGGGGTTCGAAAGATACTCAACGAATTTCAGAGAACGTGTATTCTGTCGTCTTCTAAGTCATACTTTTACGTATTACGCCATATCTAAATCATAAAAAAAAATTAGAGAAAATAACAAAACAATGACGCAAGTCCATTGAGAGAACTCCTTTAGTACTCAATAATGGTTGTACTTAAATGCCATATTTTTTTGCTGTCTGTACCAATCTCAGATGTTGGATGGAAGATCGTAATGATTTCTGACTGCTGGCTTCTCTAGCTCTGACAGTCGCCTCATTATGGTAGATGGTTACAAGATAGTTCTGGCACCCCAAAAAGTGTTACGATCCTCCACCCGACATAATATCACCTTCCTCAAGGTGACTGACCCGTTACACAAAAGTTCAAGACACGAAATGCATCGTTTATTTAGAAGGCTAACAGGTGGCTAAGCATTTGCATAAAATATGCAGCGGAGGGTATGTGTTTGCCTATGCCATGTCAAAGAATGATTTATGAACTAGACAGGCCGGTATTTGCTTAGGAGCAAATTCAGCTATTTTCACTCAGAATTTGAAAAAAAAAGATCCCATTTGGGAATGACTTGAAACTATGGTTCTTTCATGCTAGTATTGTACAGTAGTCACACTTTTCTTTCTTGATTACAACACGCACACAGCATGCTAGTGAATTAGAATATCAGCATGGTTGAGTGTGGCGGGTTTGCTAACGATGCCCCCCTCTCCTTCTACAGGAGGACCTCGTGAGGGGGCTGAGCGCTGTGGACAACCAGCTGGTTGATGGGTGGCGTAAGGCTCGCCGCTTCTTCGTGGAGCGTATCGTCCCGGTACGTGCAGAATGTAACACTGTCGATATCGTGTTTTCGTGTTTTTTCTAATGAAAACGTTGAAAGTTTATTTATCTATCATAGCTGGTCTTAAATTGCCAAGTCAGGTTACGTTTTTGTCCACTACCAACTTTCTCTTTATGTGCCTTTCTTTTAATATGCATGGATTTTTCTTGGTTAGCGTAGACCTTAGACAGAATTGTTTCGTATCATGACACTGTAACTGATATCAGGGCTGATAGGAGTATTTTTTGACAATACAACTTTGTGTATCTTTCCTACTACTACAAATGGAAAGATATTGCGATCGAAGTCTTCTAGAAAGAGGTTAACAGGTCATTTTAAGAATAACACGACGTCTATTCGTCAGCACTCTGTCCCGCCGTATAACGCATGGGTGTTAACTTTGTATGATGTGTTCCTGTATGTCACACACAGCTCGCCAACCCCCAGGAGAGGGAAGTCCTGAGGGCGTTTGCCGGACAGGGCGAGACTCTGTTCACCACCATGAAGGCGGAGATGGACAGCACCTTCAGCACCATGGTGGCACCTGTAAGTGTTTCTAATCTGCCGGCGCCTCGGAACTTAGTACCATCCTCCGTAGTCACCGTTGGCTCCGTCCTTTCGGTTGCTAACCAGCCAGCGGTCACTGCGGAGGAGGATACTCAGGCTACTAACAACTAGGAAACCTCGGTTCAATGGGCGTAACTCATACAAAAATGTATGCCAAATCTAGCTCTTGGCCAGTGCGCTCTAGTCTCTACCAGACTCCTATAGGTCGCTGGGAAAACCATAGAAATGGAACAAATAGAGAAGTAAGCCGGCCAGAGGAGTATGAGCCGGCTAGGGAACAGCTTGCGACGTAGTTCTATGGTTTTCAGCGACGTATAGGAGTCTGGTAGAGACTAAGTGCGCTCAGAGATTGCCACCGTTCCAAAGAATTTTTCTTTCTGTGGAAAAACTCCGCGGGTGGCTTTGAACTACACGTGGTTCGAAGTTGGTTGCACATCATGGCGACCATAGAAAATCATCGAGCGCTTACTGAAAGAAAATTGAGCGATTCGTTGGATTTTTTTGGCGCTCAATGGTGTTTTCTGTACGGAAGCATGCCCATGGGCATCATTCGACAAATCGCTAATTGAAGGGGTCGGTCTATCGTACTTTTCATAAGGGAAATCCTCATTTTTGTATGTTTCAGTTCTGCGGTACCACTTACCTCTAACATAATTGAGGTTATGATAAAGTTAACATGTGTCCTAATTTCTGCCCACACAGTTCATGCCAGCCCGGCCTGACCAGACTGCCTAAACACGACATCTCGGCTGTAAGTGTTTCTTACGTCATTCAACTGTATATAGGCAAATATAGTCTATACTAGCTATAGTGCTTTCATAACCTCATAAATTCTCACGAACCTCATGAATAGACAAATCTTAACATGTAAATAAACATAATTATAACGTATCTACGTGTAATAGAAAAATGCAACACAGAAACGCCGGGTGATTAAAGTCACTCATAGCGTGCCTTTGTGCGGAAAGGGGGTGTAATACTGATTTTAGAATACTGTGCTTGTTTTGTTCTGACGGGGACATGACTAATACTCTAATATTGTCCACAGGGCTGACGTCCCCAGGGGTGGATAGCAGAATTTGGCCTCTGCTGACTAAGAAATTGAATGAACGATCATAAAGTCTCATTGACAAGAATAAAGAGTGATCACTGCCATCAGTGCGTCCCATCATATTTTGTTCAGTTCTTTTGTCTCTTATTTTCCACTGCACCAACGTATACAGAGTAAATCATTCACGCTGTTTAAACAACAAAACCAAGATCTGGTACTGATATGAGATCTAGTGGAAGAAGTACAATAATACAAAAAGAGTTACAATGTACTGATGGTACAATGTACTGAGAAACATATCACACAGAAAGAATGACGCAGATCCCTTACTAAGTTATGCACCCTTTCGACGACTTTTAGAGTTAATTATCAACAAAGCTCGCAGACTTCGGCCTCTCTTTTCATCGTATATCTGTGGTTATTCAACAACATTTGTCAGTATCGACCTACCATATGATATTCAATCGAAATATCTCTAACACAAGTTTGGAGCCTGTCATTAACCAATGAAGAAACCTGTTACATACAGTAGCACTATATATAATATCGTCAGGTTGTCCATCCGCTCCTCCATTCCGGTGTGTACCTGTGTCGCCTCGGCTTGCTGTGATGGCGGGGCCGACCACTGGCGCTGCATCGCCGTCGAATGGGCTGGCGAAGAGCGTGTCAAGATCGTGCACGCCTATGCGAAAAGAGAAATAATATTGGTTTAAGAATTAAAAAAAAAAAGATTAGTTCATAACGCCGATGTCTTACAGTAGGAAAAGAGCTTGCCGGACGCGTTTGCAAGGTCAAAGGATCTCTCGGTCACTGCGCGAATTTACGCTCGCTTATCTGAATTCTGAAACTTTGTAACGTTTTGGCGATCAATAATTTCGGAAAAAAATTTACAGTCTGATGCCGGCTTCACCAAAATCTTTATATATACACTTGACTGCCATATGAATAATTAACCTCACCAAAATTATGACAAATTGTCAATACAAAAGTATCCATAGCTAGCTCTTTCAATTTCCGACTTCTTGGCACTGAATTATACAGTAGTAGGGGATAAAAAATGATACAGAAAGTATGCGAATGAAGGTTAGCCAGTGATCCGGGTAATAAGGTTATGACACCAAAGACAAGAAAACACACAAAGCGTAAAAGATATTCGTTTTTTTTCGATGAAATTCGCAGAGCGGTCTTGATCCAGTATCAAATCGCTCAGCCGAGGTCACCAAAGTTCCGAAGCTTCAGTGAGATATTTTCTCACATAATCGAACCTTGAGGAATGCATTCATGTTTTCTCCGCTCAGTGTAATGCATGTGTCTACTGATTTGTGAAGGGAGCTTCCCTGTGGAAACATCTGTTATACATACAAAGTAGCTATAGACATTGAAGGTCATATTCACCCCTTTGAATTTCTTGACGGTGTAGGCATCGAGGTCGTGCACAGTGTCGTCATTGTAGTGCCTATCGGCTTCAGCGTTGAGGAGAGGCGCCACCTCATGTATAGCTATGTCATGATAGAAATAATTCAACGGCAACATAAAACACTAAGTACATGTACTTAGTATCTCGTCATATGCTAGTACAATATATAGGCAAGTGCGGTTATCGAAGTCAGTGCAAATAGTGCTAAGGGTCTACGAACAATATTTCATTTATTGTTTTGTATTTCAGTTGTATCTTCGTCTGTACTTAGCCGTTAACAACAAAAGCTGCCTTGGCTGACCCAGTGTAATAGCTTGTTTTGTTTCTGATTAAGACAAATAATATTCTGTTTGGCAGTCTCTCAACAAATGATAAGAATGTACAAAATTGTCAAAACGCAGCTATATGAATGTTATGTACTGTATGTATATTGTTAAGTGACAGGAAAATCTACTTACTTCCAATTTTCACTAGTGTGCCCTTTATGATCCGCCTTGACCACTTTCCGCACACAACGTCACCAACTTTGACCGTTCTCCAACCGATGACTTTTTTGAAGTCAACCGGGTACAGACGTCCTCCAAGGTCTAGTACTGCATAAAGTGGCGAGGTCGGTGCTGGTTTCCCAACGGCTAGAACTCTGGGCTTCTACACAACGGGAAAATCCATCCAGGTTCAATTTCAAATGTATTTCAACGAATACAACGAAAGAAATTTTCGTGACATCATGATCAGTTTTAAGACAAATTTTAAGTATGACATCGACATGTTACATAACTACAGTTGCATATACGTGTATTGAAACAGTCATAAATGTCACACCCGTAACAAATACACATAATGTACTAGTATCCATTCAACAAATCTAATTCACTAAATTACCCAGTTACCTAAGTCTTAGACATACACCTTTTGTAATCTTAATCGTTGTAAAACCTACCTCATATTTCGCTCTCCTCTTCTTCCTTTTCTTAGTTGCCTTCTGCGATGTTGCAGCGGGTTGTGGTTGTTGCGTATGGTCATGATCCATAGTTGTGGTGGTGTCTTCTGAAGCCGTCCCTGGCTGGAGCTGAACCGACATAACTGCCGATAACTTGGGTGAACGTAACGACGTACAGCTAGACGTCAGCACAGAATGAGTGATTTACCTGTCCGCTCTCTATCCCTTATAGGCCGCCTAGCTCTGCCCAAACATGCATGTCAATGACTCGATAATCGGCGTACCTCTATCTGAATAACAATGTCTGTTGGTATAGTATTGTGCCGTTTTGATTGATGAACAAGAGAATATTGTTCTCTCTTGGCCGAAAAAAAATGTTCTCTGTACAGACAAAGATACACCGCTGCCGACCTATTGTGCAAGGTGTTAAAGCTGCTATGGATGTCGGCGTGCCAATCATGTTACGTGTTGAGTGAAGAACAATTCAAAATGGCGCCCCGAACGTGGGAAAAAATTTCCCTGCGGCTGACAGAAAGGTTTTATAGACAATGGGCTGTCTGGGACATATGTGATCTCAAAAAAATGATGGTTATGTGTGTAAGGTAATGACATGCATCATCATCATCATCATGACATGCGGATAGTTAATAAAGTTCTACCAAGGAATACATATTTTATTACAATCTTTTACAATCCTGTAATGATACAAGAGAATGGGCTTCCTGCATCTGTACAACAAACTGTTAAAAAACTACATCATGTAAGTTAACCATATTGCAAAATGATACAAATTAATCACATTTTCTTACATTGGCACAGAAACATAACACCTGCTCGGTTTATACAGTAAGCAACAAAAAGAATATTAAGTGGAATTGTTGAGCTATAAATGGTCTTTTCAGTGATTGAAGTTCTACAATCTTCTTGCTTATAGTAAGCCCTTTGGCACAACATTTGCGCTATGATTTATTTGCAGGGTTTTTCATGGTACAGTATTGGGATAAAGAAAGTTTTGACAGCGAGGCAGTGAGCTCTCGGTGTGGACAGGTTACAGAAAAAGCAAAGACATATGCTTGCACAGAATTGATGTAATGTACATTAATTCTACAGGGAAGTACATTGTATCTGAAACTCTATAAAACACAGTTTTATGTACACTGTACATAGGTGAGAGTATTAGTACCATACATACCACACCTACATCTGTCTACTCTCATACCAGTCTCATGTGTAATGTATATGTACGAGTTTTTATGCACCACCCTGAAGCCTTAACTATTGTACACATATTTGATACAAATTTCAAATATCATTTTTCTTTCTTCACCTGGCACTTCACTTAACCTATTCTGCACATTGTCACCTTTCAGTTATTTAGTTAAAGCAAGTGCTTTATGTAATATTTATGGTAAAATAAATAGAATTTTGTACAAGATGGACATGTTTATACAAAGCCTGCTTTGTCTGAGCACAAGCCACCTGCCTTCCATACATGAATGTGTGTCAAACACCATTGGGGGAAAATGACGTCTGGCTCCACTCCAGAGGTGTTGCCAAAAATGTCCCAGAAGTCCATGTATGCTCAATCAGGCATCTCTATGGAGATGACAGGCACCACACATTTGGTGGGACTGCTTGTGATGATGGGCTGGGCGCGGGGAGCTCGGCACGTCGGATCCGCTGTCGTCTCTTCCTCAGACTCTTCGTTATCGTCGTCATGGTGAATCTTGTACGATATGTTCCCGTACTCGCGCAGGCAGGGGCACACCTCCAACAGGAACTGGCAGAAGTCCTTACGTATCCCAAACCACCCTGTGGGTACAAGAAAGATTGTATGTATACACAAATTTCATAAAATCCTACATAAAACACATTGATCACGGCTAAAATATTTCTGTACTGCCCATGATCCTACATACACATGTAATAAACCCACAACACAAAAAAATTTGATTTCCAATCACTAAAAATATGAGCATACTTTTACCCTTAAGCACATCAGAGTAGCGTGTCGCTACCAATTGTCTATTGGTTACAAAGTTAGGCATCAATGATACACAGTGTAACTATTTCAGAACAAACAATGCACAATGACTTTGATATATCTATGGGTGGGCTGACTACTCTCTCTTCGCAGCCAGGGGCTGAATTGTGAGGAGTTTACAATAGACAGGGCTAAATCTCAAGGGTCTGGAGTAGCTGCCATTTGATGCCAAGTCAGGTGACCTCAAACCGACAGTAATTGCCCCATGTGAGGCCAAAGGACTGTAGGTTTTGAACCACTCACACCGAGAAGAACCTCTTTATGTATATATCGAATGTTAACAATCATTCCAGTACTTACAGTGGTTCCCTCCCTTCTGCCCAAAGGACATCCCCATGAGTGTGAGTAGTGAGATGTACAGGGGAGCCATGATGGCCACAAACTGGTACTGGTTATCTCCATCCAGTCTGTTGGCCAGGAGGACCTACAAACATGGGCAGCAACACAAACATTGATGCAGTGTACAAAATACTTTTCTGAGCCAGGTTGCACAGTGTGCAAAAACTAGGTTGCATAACTGAATTTCAAGTTGCACCACCTACAATTCACTAATTTCTTAAAGAAAGGTACAATACATAGTACATGTTTGGCTGATATGAAACGGAGATGCCTCGGATTTCTTCCAAATAAATTGACAACGAAATTGAGTTCTGAGGCTCAAAATCTAAGTTGCACCCTGTGCAACCTGAGTTTAGAAGTAAGTTGCACCAAGCAAAAAGTGGTTGCAATGTGCAAGTGTGCAAGTGTGTATTTTGCACACTGTTGATGTATAAAAAAATTCCACAACAAGTAAAAGAAAATAACCTGCCAACATTTTGGTAGTCTTATTTGTTATAGAATACATTTATCTAGCAAAATGTAAAACACATCTAGTACTAGTCTTCACCTGAGTCTTCACAGAGTTCTTTTCTAATATTATACATGTATACTGATATCGGCTGAAGGTGTCAATCGCTTGTGTCTGGGCATACTGATATGCTAATACAATATCCTAATACTAAAGTTTTGCCTCTTCTTGGAGCTACTGAATGCAGTTCCAAATGGCAAACATGACACAAATCCACACAGTTTCAGAGTAGGCGTAGTTGACAGCAAAAGTGCGATAGAGGCTGAAACAACAGGTTTCCTTTCAATCTCATCATTCTTTTCAATCTAATAGAAAGAAATCTAATGATATCCAATTTCAACAACAGAGTCTGACGCAATCAAATATTTGATGTGAACTTTCTTAAGAGGTCACTAATCCCAATCTTGAACCTCCACTGAAAGCTTTTAAACCTAAACACTCAGTGACCCTACAATGTTGACAAATAAATCTATTTATGTCTGTTATGTTTAACCAGGGTGGCCCAACTCATGGTGTGACCACTGCTTTACAGATCTTGAGGGTCCCAGGGTTAACACAGCACATAAATCTTACCTCAAATGTGAGGAACGGTAAGACCAGTGCGAGAGCGGTGATGGCGAGGATGAGGTGTGCCCGCCGCTGTTCCGCCATGACATCAGTGGAGCGCATGAAGAGTATGGACCAGATGATGTAATACAGGACTATAAGGCACACCAGGCACATCAGGATCCACATCGGAACAAACACTATCTGCAGGAAATCAAGCAAAACACACAACACCTGTATCAAACAAACACAGTCTTCAATACTAACATGAAAATCACTTGAGAAACTGTCAATACCAGTATTTATATTTGGACAAACACAATCTGCAAGAAATCACAGAAAATACTCAAGACTCTTAGTATTTGCATCAAACAAACACAATCTGTGAGTCTACCATGCGAATCACTTGAACTGTCAGTAGTCAGTACTTATGCTTGGATGAACACAATCTGCAAGAACCTTTGCAAAACCTTTGCAAAACATTAACATCTTTAGTATTCTTACAATGTCTCCGATTGGACATCTAAAATTGTCTTCATTCATAGTTAGGGTATAAAACATAAGTCTTTTCCAGATCTATTCAGTGTCACTGACGAAGGATAGTGGATTCTATCCGAAACATCTGACTGTTCCAAAACCATATCCAGTTGCTTGAGTAACTACTTTTTGGTGTATCTTATTAGTAATACCTGGATGTCTTAAACCTACAGTATCGATGTATCTTAAGTATTCACTTTTCCAGGAAAAATAGTGGTAAAGTATATCTTTAACGGAGATCTTGAAAAAACAAACAAAGAAAAAAAAATTGCCACAAACACAACTTGTAAGAAATCAAGCACACAAATTCCGGTAGAAAACCTACATATATATCAGCACATCTCAGCATTTTAAATTCAAAGTAGATCATTTGTGTGCTACTACAGTACTTACCACCCATTTCCACAGTATGACATGGTCCAGTCTCAGGGCAATGAAAATGAACTGTAGGATGTTGACTGAGCAGATGGTTTCAAACTATAAAAACAACAACAAAGAACTGTTTATCCATTACAACAACAGTTGACTACATATTATTAGTTGATTCCATACTAGTCTTCACAATTGAGAAAGCAACTTTTCATATAGATAATCCAAATTACAATTGAATGATCCCTTGTCTATTGATTATTTGATTGATAGCATTGAAGTACAGTTTATGTCTGTAGAACATAGGAATTAGGAATTGTTTGTTAATATTGGCCATGTATATGCAATGTGTATGCAATGTATGTGTGGTAAATGACTCAAGTTACGATACACCTACTGACACACCCCTATCCCCTACCCCTAATCCTACCATATGTGTCATGAAAAATAGGGGCGTTGGAGCATAGTTTTGAACCATAAAGGGCTCGGAACATAGGGGTTTTGAAACATAAGGGTTTAGGAAAAAGGGCTGTTGGAGCATAGATGGGGATGTTGCAACATCGGGCTGTTCGCATGGCCAACGACAGTTCCCTACCTCTAGCGACCTGTCATGCCTGAAGCCCCAGATACAGGCTGCGATGGACACAGGTGAGATGAAGAAGAGCGGCATGAAGACCAGCAGCCACAGGTGGTGTTTAAACTCCAGGTTATCACAGGCCAGCAGCTCAAACATCAGCAGGAGCAGGTTCAGTCCCAGGCAGATCAGCATGGCCTTAAACTCCACATAGCTGTCACCTTCTGTCCTGTAGGTGGCAAATAGGTGATTTTTTTCAGGATCACTATTTAGATTTCATACATTTTTTCCATCATTCAGAAGACAACTCAAAATCAAGGACATACATGCATACATGAGTTTTGAGTTCTATTATACATATGTTTCTGTGGGTTATATCTTTATATTACAAGGAGGAAAGGGGATGTCAATAGCATATCAAAGCACCAGCCTCTGTAGTGACCGCTGGCCCAATATACTTTAAATGTATTTATAAGTTCGCAGGGATTTAATTTTGCGGTAGCGGGAAAAAGAACTTTGTGCGGTGGTTTTAAGTTGGCGGTAGCACCATGCACTGTAGTCTCTTACTGCCATGGAAAAATGTTTGCGGTGGTTTTAAGTTTGCGGTGAAGTGGCCACTGCAAAAACCACGAACATTAAACCACGGCAAAAGTTTCTGTATTTACAGTATACTCCCTGCAAATAAATGGCCCACATGTATACTGACCTGTACTCAGGATGTTTCCACCACACATAGATGCCCCGAGCTGCCCCCGTGAGACCACACCTCCAA